>NW_015150664.1:950261-963193 GCF_000732505.1 Cyprinodon variegatus
ATATATATATATATATATATATATATATATATATATATATATATATATATATATATATATATATATTCCTATATTTTTTTTTTTTTAGCAGCATTATGAGTATGGAACTCCATTATATAATTTGAAACCTACTCTTTGCTAAAATATTTACTGTTTAATTATTTCCTGTTCCTTTGGTTCATATATGTCAATGTTTCAATCAAAGCTGCTTTTGTATCCATGCTTTAATTCTTAGAAAGCAAAATATGTCAGAAATCTGGACTAAATTAGGGACATAGAAGGATCAGTTTGAAGTATTTAAAGTGAGGTTCTGTTATGTTGTTTTAGTAATAGTTGCCTTACTCTTCGCAGCATGATGTCATATCTCTTCAAGCTCTTTCCTGCATACTGTAGCCATGTAGAGACACCATGCCTCACAGAATGTAACAAACAAGCAAGTCAGGTGAAATATGAATCCATTTTGGTGATTTAGATAAGAGGCTTCAGTGTAATTACTTTGGCAATCATAAACATGCAGTGGGACTTTAAGTGGAACTGTGCTATTAAGGTTTGGCACAGAGCAAAGTATATTGTTCACATCATGGCAGCTGTTAGGTGTGATAGGATCTTTAATGCTATTGGACCATGCAAAGGACACACTGCTTGCTTGTTTTATAACCATACGAAACCAGGAAAATTGAAAGAAAAATCTGCAGAGTTAGTCCAGAATACTAATAAGGGGTTCTTATTGGGTCTTTCAGCATCTCAATGATTCAAAACCTATTGTAACTAACTTCAATAACTAGGTCTAACTGTAACGTGGTCTAAAGAAAAGATGGATAAATCATTGTGTCAAAAATCATCCTGTCTTTAATCTCTTAACTATGAAATGTTAAAGGAGAAAAACTAACAAAAATTAGAAAAAGGGGTTTTAGAAAGTATTGACACGTGGCTAACAATCAGAAATGACACCAACAATGATACCTAATGTAGGAATTTCTCTTTCCTCAACAGAATAAATTGAGTTTGAAGTGTTACATATTTTCTTTAAGGCTTTATAAGACGTGCCAATGGGTCTGACAGAATCTGTAGTTATTCACTTTTGTGTTTATCTTTGTTATTACTTTCAAACTTGTGAAGATGACCTTGGTTACGTAAAAATAGAAGTCTCAAACTGATTGAGCTTAATCAAGTCTATCATTTTAAATCAACTTTTCTTCCTCTAATAAAAAATACTTTGTTTTACTTCAGCCGTGCTTTAACTTTCTGTAAAAGTCAAACAACCTGTTCTTCTAGTGGTATATAAAAAGCAATACCTTCTTAATATAATGTACAAGGCACTGCAATTGTTGGTCTCCAGAAGAACCTTGTAATAACACTAACAGGACTTTTACAGAGACATTCTTAGAAATAATAATACAGTATTGCTTGTTAGTTACCTGCTGTAACATTTTTGGCAATTTAAACTTGTTTTTTATTTCTCAAACACAGCCTGTGAATATCCACACCAATTAAGTTTTGTAATGAGATTAAACATTTTCATGCATCACTTTCAATTATTCCACCATTTAGGGTGAAATTGTCCAAAACTTTAATTAGATAGATCCCATTAGTTTAGTACAAACAATGTGATTTGCTTTGACTGATGAAGGCTTAATTAGGCTGAATTTACATAATTTTAATTTAGAAGTTTCAGTAATTAAAATGTGTCCAAGGCTTCCAATTTTAAGCTTTTGTAACTTTTTGGCAACACGTTAATTTATTCTTCTCCTAATAGGACAATGGCTATTTTCTAGGTGACAATATAGTAGTTTTAGCTATCTGTTACCTTTAACTTTGATTTGATAATTGATGCATCAGTGTGTGCATTATAAATGTAATGTAAAGCTTACATCCCATTTTCCAAGTAAGAATAAAATTTATTTAGTATAGTATAGTATTTAGTATACTTTATAAACCAAGCAAAACCAAGTTCTATTAAATATATTAACTAAAGAAAATAAATCAAGCATTATTGGGAGCAATGTTGAGGTTCTATTTATGAATTAGTGTTACACAAAGAATTAATGTTCAGTCCGTCTGGGTTTGCAGTGAATATCTCAGTTTATCCTAAAAAATATAAAATGCTAGTATTGGAAAACAGGGAGAAGAACCTGTAAAGCATATGTTCCCAGAAAGATTTCTTGCATCCAAGTCATGGTCTGAATTACTCCATGACAATCAAAAGTAGCATTTATTCCCAGAATGTGAAAGTTGATACATACCTGTAATAACAGCTTGTTATTTATCATTCTGACCTCTTCCAGAACTTTCCCTGCAGAACATGCCTACCATCTATATAACACTGATGAATCATCCACTCTAAAAGTTATTTTAAACATGCACCAAGAACAGTCCTTTGCTGAATTCAAATACTACCATTAGTATGATTTTCCTATCAAATAGGATTCACAACAGCTCTGTTCTTTATCAGCAATCGAAGGATTGCGTTATTGGTCTATTAGTTTAACTTGCTGATTTTTTAAGAACATAAAAAAAGCTGAAGGAAAAAAAAATCTTTGAACAATTTTAACAAAATTTTGCTTTTAACTGGTAACAAAGCAAACACCTTAGATGGAATTTTGAAACAGATTTAATAGTCTTTTTAATAATGTTAGATCAAATATCTCAATATATTATTTTAACTAATTAAAAATAGGATATGTGAACATTCTAATTTAAAACATGTAAACTTTACAAATAAAGTCCAAGCAAGAAGCAGTCTCCTGCATTACGTTTACAAGTCACACTGATAATGTTTTTTGTTTTTGTGACACTCAACTTTTCCATTATTGTGATAAAAAAAAGAAAAAAAAAAAAAACAAATTAACTTAAAACAAAATTTTGTATGCATAATGGCTGTAACATGCCTTAGTGAAAGATGAAATTGTTACATGAAGCTTATTTGGATAAAATTGTCTCCCAGTGCTGCGTTTCTTAATGTAGTCATGCTAACTGAAAGTGGGCTCATTTAAACCTCTCTAAGGATTCACTTGCATTTACAATTTAATTACAAATACAGTTAGTGAAGAATTAGAATTTTACATTTTGCTATCCTGAAGGCCTTGTGTCATTTAGAGGTTTTGTAAAACAAATGAATGGAGTTTGTGCTGTTTTTGTAAACTGGGTAACATTTACATACATTACATTTTGATGAGTTTCTGTTGGTAAGTGCAGCATTACTTAGAAAAATGACCTTGGATAGGTGTCCAAATTCTTTAGAAAAACTGAATTAAAGTACGGTTTTGTGGTAAGCAAAACATACTTACACACAACTGATTTAATTTCTGAACTGCATAATTAAACAAACCCATACAATAAACCTAATGCTCCATTGTTTTGATTATATGTCCCACTAACTAATATTTCTCCCATTTTGCTCTAGTCTTTGTCTGAAGTTTTTGCAGTTAACATTTTACTAAATTAAGAATAATGATGATTAAGTCTCTTAATAGCTCTCAGGACCATGGACAAAAATGTTATTTACGCCATTTTGTACCTCTATGAGAAAAATTATTTTATAGCTTTATTATTCGCAAGAGAACAAATTACTGTTTCTTTTCCACCTCGATTGCACCAGCTACTAAAACATAAATGCAATCCAGTCTAAAACTAAGCTTTCTGAGTGGCAGAGGTTGGGGATTTGGTGTTAAAAGGAACAGCACAGCATGTTTTTGTGCTTATGTCTGAGTGTTTGTGGAGGTTCGAAGGTTAAAGGATGATGACGATGCTGTCTCTGAGCTCCCTCCTTAACCCTGACTTTATCATGCTTCAGCTGGTTTGCTTATGGACAAGTAGCAACTGTAAGCAACTTCTAGTCCTCAACTTCTCTTCATCATTCTGAAATCTTTGTTTATTTGGGATTCCTATTCCAGTGGAACAGTGTGGCAGATTATACATTCCCTATCTATTTGTTGTAAATGTGTAGATGTACTTGTGGGTATACACACCACTCCTATTTGAAGTCTGTCTTCAGACTATAAATGAGAAACAATGTTATGATTCTCTTTCTTTGCACAGTTAAACACGTGGTTATTTTTTAACACACATACACAGGACATTCACACACACTCATCCTATTTCAAGATAGTGTTTTAAAAGCAGCTCCTAGGTAACATGCTTTTCTGACGAAGTGCTAAAATGCTTCTAAATGAATGCACTTCCATCTAGGCTGACATTGCTCCGAGAATTTGACCGAGGCTTAACAGCACGGTAAACTAAACATTACTTTGAAACAATACAGTGAAGTCTACTCTTAAACACTATACACAGCCATATTTTGAAATACCTATCCCTGTTTTAAACATGTATAGTGTGGTGTACTGAGCTTATCTTAGGATCATAATTTATATTTTTGTTAAATTTTCCATTCACTAGTAGTTAAGGCGCCTGGCTAATTCTGATAGCATATACGCACTCCCTATATTTATGTATACTATTTTAATTCTTAAGTGTTTCTTTTTCCCTCTTTATCTTTAATGTACTCAACTTTTCTTTTTGTAATTTACTACTTCACTTCCAGCTTTATGAAGTAGAAGGTGGAGATATCCCAGGAGACAGACATTTTTGTGAATGTGATTTCTAATCATATAAATTGTCTGGATTTTATTTTTAAATTTCGAATTACATCCTTATTATTGTGGAACATCGAAAGACTAATTTAGAATAATTTAAATCCACATAACCTAAATAAATCTACCCTGAAAAGAAAATCTGTTCTCTAAGAAGTCAGTGATGGAAACTAAAGACCCTTTTATATTATTGAATGGGTCAAAAGCTTAAGGGGTAATCAATATTTTTCCTAAATCTCAACTTAACACAGATCATGTTTAATAACAACACCTTTAACAATTTAAGTTAAAGGTATAGTGGAGAATGTTCTTTTTCCGGGTTCCCGGTGGATCATCAAAATAATTGGTCCTCCTAATTGTCAATCATTGACATTGCCTCTTGGCCAGGACTCCCTTGAAAAAGAGGTTTTTAATCTCAGTGGTATTTTTTTTTCCTGGTTAAATAAAGGTTAAGTAAAAATGAGGAGAAATAGGCTTCTGCACGCTCTCGCACCTGTTTAATACACTTTTCTTCTCGGGTTACAGGGTTGTGCATGTGCATTTTTTTTTTAAGTGTAGAGGGATGGTCTTTTCAAAAAATCACCCAAAATCCTCCACTATACCTTTAACTTTAGGGAATGGTTTTTTATACATCTTTTTCATTGGCATGTGTAAATTCTCAGTCTTCCAGGTTATTGCAATCACAAACATGCTTAAATTGGAAGGCAACCAGACTTTCGCTCAGATTTTTTAAGAAGTTTCGACACCTATCCAGGACTATTTGTCAATTCTGTTTGCTCGCACAAGAGTAATCTCTAGTTGGAGCACTGATGTATTTAAGCAGCATGGAGGTCCATCCTCCTACACAAATTTCAAGTCAGATGTGAATCAAGTAGCCGCCCCTTATTTTTCCGGATTTTTGGAGCCTTTTATTGTGCATGCGCTATGTGATTGGTCTTTTGAATCATAACGGGAATGCTTCCGTAATCTCTTTGGGATGAGTTCCATGACTCATCTTGGAAGCTGAAACCACAATCCTTCCCCTCTGTTCAGTGATGGATTTTCTCTTTTTACAAAAATGGCTTAATTTACCCCTGTTTTAAGTTTTAAAGTTTTAAACTATTTTTCCTCTCTGTCTAAAATCTGAATATTTTGGCCTGCAAAGGTTTGTCTTTTGTTCTTGTAGAGCTAAATCTTGCCCAGAGCTGCTGGCTCTCCTATGCTGTGACATGTGATTGTGTAGTTGTTGTTTGGTTTCTCCCATATTACGTTTGGTGTTGTGTCTTTAGGATGAACCTGTATTTGTCTGAGTATGTTGTTGGGTTTGAAATTCACCTTTTTTCTCCGTAATTCCTCATATGGAATTGCAATGTTTTTGCGTCTCTCTTTTCTCCAATATGTTACAAGCAGTGTTGTCTTTTCTGCAAGCTGTTTTGGACTACTACTGTTTTGGACTACTGTTCTTCTCTGATCCCTCTGCACAGATGTTTCCCTCATTTTCACAAGAAGAGACTGGAATATCCGTTTTTTTCTGTCTTTGCTCTTAGAGTGTTGTGTTAGCTGTTCCTTTTCAGTGAAACAGATCATCTCTTCCAGAAACGCTTCTGGGAGATGCTCTGAAACTTGGACTTCGATTTTATATCTCCCCTGTGAGTGCATCAAAAGTGAAAAGAACCTGTCTTATTCTTTCACTTAAGAGCAGGCTTTGAGTTGCTTTAAAACATCAGCACTCCAACTACAGATCATTCTTGTGTGAGCCAATTGACAAAGAGTCCTGGTTAGGTGTTGAAATGTCTTGAAAAAACTGGTCCTGTTGACTTCCTTTTAATCCTTTGTGACTGCTAGATAATTGGAATGCACTTTCTTTTTTTTAAAGCACACATAGCACATCCTTACCCCTTTAGACACTTTAGCTTGCATTTTTCAAAAAATTGGCAACAAAGGGGAAGACCCCCAACCACCTCAAGGGTATCCCACTTATTCTCTATCAGTAATAATAAGCAAACTGTTTTATTTTGTATTACTTCCGAGTTCACTGATTAATTTGCTTTTATATTTCAAGGTTAATTTTTTCAAGGTTTTAGAAATAAAGTTACTCAAGTAGATATTTTAATCATTAATTATAAGATAGAAAAGTAGAGAGATATTTTACTGAATTAGGTATGAACAAAGAAAAGTGAAGCGGCAAAGTGATCCATACTTTATGTTCCATTTAAAGATTTACACATTAACCATTATTATATATATTTTTCCTTCAAAGGTTTTACTTTTTACTTTTAAACAATTGGTCATGTAAAAATTTTAATTGTATGTATTTATCAAAATTTTATATGATAAACCTACATATTTTTATGCATAATTGTGAAGTGAGATGGAGACTAACTCACGTTTTCTAAATTGTTTACAAGTAAATCTTCAAAGTTGGGTTTGTGTTGGGAGAATAATATTAACAAAATTCTTAAATAAAAAATCTCTTAAACAGATCAAGAAAAGTTAAGCCAAGAATAGAAAACTCACACAAAATGTTCTGGTATTTGTCTGTGCAGACAGAAGGATCGATTGCTTCAGATGTGACAAGGAGTGTTTCAGGTATATAAAAAGAGGAATGTTGCCAGAAACCTGCTGCTATTGCAGTGGTTTGCTGATGAAAGCTTGTGTGGTTCCAGGTAATACTGAAGCAGAGTTTTTGTAGAGTCCATCTCAGCAGGTGCACAGGTAGTGAGGATCAGCAGAGAAGGAACACAAAGACAAGATCAAGGTTTGAAGTTACCCCTGCAAAGCAAAAGCTCAGGTAGGATAGGGCTGGACAAGAACATGTTGATGGGACCAGATTCTCCTGCTGCTGTTTTTAAGCTCACCTCATTTTCACTATTTCTATAACAATAACTTAAAATGGTCCACACACAGCAGAACTATACAGATCACCTTCTTCCTTTATGAATGTTTCTAAACTTCACATATAGATTTCTGTCACACTGTTTTCCCCCCCTAACTTCCCCTTAGATGTTATCCTACTGATGCTTGTTTGCTGTCTTCTTTAATCTCTCATGGCCTGAAGACTGTTTGCTCCTGAGAAGCTCCTATTCATTAAAGACACAACCTATTTTCACCCTATAGCTCTCTACTTTTAAAATCCATTTAAGTTAATATTTCCTTTTTTGCAACAGTAAGTTTGGTTGGGCTATGGATGGTTATTAAAAGTGCATAAGGTAGTTATTAAAAAAGTTAGTCATTTAATCAAAATTATTAAGAAGGGGCACCAACCAATTACTGGGAAATACTAGCCAAACAGTTTCTTTCAGTTATTATTTTATGTATACCAGTCTGATAAGAAGTGATTTTAGAAGAATAGAATAAAAGAAGGATGAGTGAATTTGGACGTGGCAAGTTCTAAACACATCAACAGAGACAATATTTAGAAAGTATGAGCTCAAATGTGAGCTAAACTTCTTAAATAAACAAATTATTCAGCTAAACTATAAATTAATGAATCAAAGAATAAGGAAAACCAGCAGGTTTACCAAAAACGGTTAAAGGGAACGGAACAGAAACTGATAAACAATGAAAACCGCAAGCAGCATTGAACGACTCTTTGTTACTGTCTTGGTGCTGTTAAGTTTTCTTTGAGTTTTTATGTTGATTCGTTTTTTTTTTTCTTTGTTTTCTAGTTTTATTGGTTTATCCTCTTATATCCACCTCATTTTGGGAAATTCTTGCGTATTTTGCATACCCAAATGGAAAAGCAAGTAACTTAGGAACTGTAAGCCCAAATTACATGTGTGATACATCATTTGATAGCTAACACCTTCTAGTTTCTGAATATATAAATGAAAATTGGGTGAGTAAAACACCCAAGCTGCATCAAGCCCAAGCTGCATCAGTTCAAACAAGACTCAAAGTTGTTTTTTATTCTCAAAAATAATATGTCTTTTTTGAACAGCAGTTATAAAGACATGCTTGCTTGTTGTGGCTGCTTTGTCATGGTACATTTTGACATGCTGCTATATCTGTGTTAATTGTGCTTTGGTGCTCGCTATATCCATATAATGAATTAGGTGGTTGAATTGTGGAGAATCTAAGCTTTCCAACGATGTCTACAATATCTATAATGGTAAACATTTTACCAGTATAACTTTCATGCATTCTGAGTAGAGACTGACACTGGAGTGGATTTTCACTCCTGTCCTGTCCCACTCCCACAGAAAAAAATTGTGTCCCGTCCCGATCCTGGGCCAGAGTAGAAATCTAAATCCTGTCCCGTCCCACTCCTGGTGAAATTACTCCCACTCCCATCCCGCTCCCATTCAAAATGACTCCCGTTAATGTTTAATCCTGTACCATCTCAATCACGTGATCGTTACTAATGCTGACTCCCATCCCGCCGGAATCCCACGGGAATCTTGTGACTGAATGTCAGTCTCTAATTCTGAGTTATTATTTGTAAACGCTTTAAAACATTTTTGAGGTTAATTCCTATTTTGTTGTGTTTTTGGATGTATTTGAGTTGTTAGGTTTTTCTTTGTTGCCCTCTGTTGCCCTCTTGTGTTCCCCCTTTCCCTTGCTCCTTTCTAGAAGCCTCTGCGCACACCTGCTCCCAGTCAGCTCGTTAATCCTCTTTGTTCAGTCAGCCATAAATACTCTCCCTGTGCAGTTCCTCAGTACTGGTTCCTCGTCTCTCCTCGTCTTTTCCTGGCTCCTCGTGCTTGTTTTCCCTGATGTCTCCGTGGTTCTGGTTAGTTTAACATTTTAAGTTGGATTTTTGGATTCCTGCCTCTGTTTAGTTTGATCACTCAATTAAAAGTGCAAGAACTCACCTCTGTCTCCCTGCCTCTGAATTTAGTTCCTCAACCAAACATTGACACTCTTGCGAATCAGTGCTGACCTGGCATGTGCAGCTGCCACATGAGTAACGCAGAACTTTCTTGACGCCCTCAGCAAGGCTGCCGCTAACAAGCCTTGATATCACATTCAAATTAAATTCAGCTCTCCCTAGAAGCTTTCAAAAACGGGCCCAAAACCAAAATCCAAACTTAATGAGTGGAAGCTGTGGTTACTTCATGTTTGAAATAAGAAATGGTTCTTAACTTGCCTATAAGTTTTAAAGAATTGTTTAATGGATAAAAGTTAATGTAGCTTTTTTGTAGTATTTTGAAAGTTTTATTTGAAATAATGAATTGCTATTTGACTACATTTCAAACTCTTACATACTTTCATGAAAGATCGCAAGCTGCAATAAGTAACTTCGTTTAATGTTTTTTTTTTTTTTTACGTATTTGTAAAGTGTCACTAAAAGTGTCTTCTAGAGGTATCTTATACAATCCACCATTTTATAAAAACATCACACTTAAAGACAATGGTTCTAGGCCACTGGTTCCCTAGGTGTAAGGTGCGCCTTCTAGGGTAGGCACAGGGAAACTGCAGTTAGGACCATGGTAAAAATAAATTGAATAAATGATTAATTTTGAGGGGCATTAAAAGAATAGTATTATTATGAATATTGAGCACAGTAAAATAAACCGTTATAATTTAACTTAATATACTTTGAATATTATGGTTATGGGATTTAAAGGAGATTGTACGTTATTTCAAAGTAAACTGTAATCAACTGCAGTTTACCTTTCTTTTTTTAAGCTGTTGAAAAGTTTGCTTTTTGTGCATATTTGTGGAGCATGCAAACTTGCTTGTAAACCAAAGAGGGGCCCAACAAGAGAAGACTGTTCTAGGTAGTTAAGAACATATAACAGTCAAACACTGCTGCAACATGGCTTTTACCATAGCTCAAGAAATCTCTCTTTGACCTTGTAGGGACAGGCTACTTATTACTATTTAGAAACTGTGTGCTGCATCCTTGCTTGTGGTGCAGAAAGCTCCAGTTCTTCAGCATCTGTTTCTGCCTCAAGGTCAAATATATGGTTGTAGAATTGTGTAACTGTTTGCAGTAATTCCAAGAATGGAGAATAACAACCATTGAGATACCAACTTGGATTAGCAGCACTTTTAACTGCTCAGGCCTTATCATAAAATGATGTTTCAAACATTATTTGTTCCATTAGAAATCAGTAATGTATTGGATAACTAATTAATACGAAAATTACTGATAAATGAGAGTTATAGACAACAAAGTCAGGGGATAAAGTGATTACAGGACCAAAGTGACTCTTCCTCAGTCATCAACTTACCAGAACAAATTTGCAGCAGGTCAGTGGTCTGTTAGCAATCAGACAAGTAAGCACTAAAACACAATGCAAGGAAAAACACAATGAAACAGACAAAAAAAAAATTATATTTTTTTATATGAATTACTTATCTAAGACAAGATACAACATCTTACTGAATGTAGAGTACGTCTAAGAACGTATGTCAAAAGAACAGAAAAGTGTTGGCAGTTACAGTAGGTGACTAGGGCAAGGATCTTTTCAGAGTAGCATACATGTGTAGTAGTTCAACTTAATAATTAAACACAGTGCATCACCTCTTAGAGCGAAAATGCTTGCTAGTCTTATTTTTGACCAGGGTGGGTCCCAAGGTACAGAAACAACAGACGGTGCTTAACTTTTGGCTCCAGTTTTTCTTGGAAAATGCAGCCTTTTACTCAACAATGGAGATCAAGACATTTAAGTGTCTGTTTGTTTCAGTGCGCGCTGTGGACAACAAGCTGCTGAGTGAAGAGTTTAGCTCTATTTTTTCACTGGGATTGTGACTGTCTACTCCTTCTGTGTCTAGCTGTCATGAAAATTAGTTGTTTCTATGTGTTCTGAGATTTAGTTTTTTTAACTTTTTCTCCTATGTTCCCCATTTTTAGATAATTTTTTGTTCACTCTCATGACTGGGCTCAACATCTCATCTTAGCTTTAGATAGCACTGATATTTCTCAGTAATGGTGATTGTTTTGGATCAGTTCTGGTAATATTCAATTAAGCCAGTGATTCTGATAAAGTAATCAGACATAACATTCTGACACCTAGCTGATGAAGTTTACACATCTGTTTATCATTTAATCTTGGCACCTCATTGTGTGTGTGTGTGGGTGTGTGTGTGTGTGTGGCCATGTCTTTAATACCTGGTGGGGACAATTTCCTAGGAATATGCTACATTTTGGGGACTCATAGGTACTTGTGGGGACCAACAACTGGTCCGCACAAGGAAAGTTTCTCTTCTTGGGGTGGGGGTTAGGTTTAGGACTAAGGTGTGAATTGAGTTTGGGTTAGGTTTTGGGATAGGTATGTGTCCGTAATGGTTAGGGTTAGGGCAAGGGTCATGGTTAGGCCATATGAATTGGTGGGAAATGAATGGAAGTCAATGGAAGGTCCCACGAGGATATTGTGACACAACATGGGTGTGTGTGTGTGTGTGTGTGGTATAGAACGTACCAACTTATTTTTTCCCAATGGTTGATGCGTAAACAGCAGTAATAAGATGGAAGCTTGACTATTTGAGTCGCTTTGACAAAATAATCAACATTTATCTGAAACAGCAGGCTGTATTGTTTTAAATAGTTGTCTGTAACCATCAAAACGAACAATTTCGAAACAATAGGACAAAACATTTTGAAACAACAGCTAAAACATGTCCAGCTTTGGTTTCTTGATGTATATGCAGAACTAAGAGCTATAGCAGCTAAAAATACAGAAGAACTTCAAGGTACTTCTAAGCGGAGGTTTCTCAGAATACATGATGCATCACTGTTGTGACAATTGGGGCTATATAGCCATCAAGCAGACAGAGTGCCCAAACTGACCAGGTCCAACATTACAACAATCTTGATTTGTCATGAGTCAGAACAGAGGACCCAGTACTTGAGGCAGGACAGACAGTGGGATAATTCAAAAGTGTTTATTTATAAACAGATTATCTGAGTAGCAGCAGCTACGGCGTCTATCACAGGAAACTCTGCCTGTGGGCTATCATATTGTCCCAAATTCTGCAGCCCTGGAGAACAGAGAACAAGCAAGAGTTTGAAGCCAGGTCAGACAATCCGTTTAGACAAGAACAGGAAGGCTCAGAGATTGAGAGGCAGAACAGATCAGGATAAAGTAATCAGAAACACTCGGGTATGCTAAAGACAATCTCACCACTGGTACGAGAGAGCGAGAATAATCTGGCCCTAATAACTGGATGCAAGCACCTTAAATAGAGGCAGGAGCAGGTGGATCAAATAAGCAGTGATTAGAATATTTTTGTAATGTTGAATTCAGAGTAGGACAATGGTGTAATGGGAGGTGCAAGGGAAAGCAAAATAGCTTTTTAGAAATATTGTGCTTTTAAACTTTTGGTCCTACCATCATCATTGTTACTTTGATTTATCAGCTACTTAGGTGTATATCATCAGGTGTATGTATGTATATATATATATATATATATATA
>NW_015150664.1:963341-975146 GCF_000732505.1 Cyprinodon variegatus
TATATATATATATATATATATATATATATGTAATGTATATCATATAAATCCTTTTTTATATATATATATGTAATGTATATCATATAAATCCTTTCTTGGGTACAAAATTCCCCAGCTTGTTGTGGCCTCTTTCATATGGTTCTAGTTAAAGTGATTTACACATCAAGGAACAGCTCATGCTCAAGGAACAGCTCTTAGGGAGTGCACCTTGCAACTCCCAGCACTAAGGAGCTGTAGGTGATCTTATAATGACAAATACTAAGAAAATGTCCTTTCTTGGTCAGGGTTGTTTTGTCAGGAGAAGGATGACTGATTACAACTGGTCATAATGTAGATCATTCCATATTGTTCATTTTCATGCCATCTTTTCCGTAGAACCCTTGGTGTGGCTTTTTTTTTATTTAAAAAAGGTCATGTCATAATATTAGATTACTTTAAAAGACTTTGGTTTCACCATGATGTCCGTTTAAAATGCATTATCAAAAATTCAGTCTGTGTCCTTAAGCAGCCAGGTCACAGGGTGCTGGTGCATACCTCCAATGAAACATGGGGTACATCATGGACAGATGGACAGGTTTTCACCAAACAGCCCAACAGAAAGGATTTTGGAAGGTGGGAGAAAGCTGCAGTACCTGCTTAAAACCCATGCATGCAGGGGGAGAACATGCAAACACCAAGCAGAAGGGCCATCGTGGTTCAAACTATGGAGCTCTTACTACAAGGCAACAGTGATAGGCGAAAATGTTACCCTTTAAATGCGCAAAGCTGGGAGACGCAAAAAAAAGTGATGATTTAATTGCATTGCAATATGCTGATTCCAGATGTAAATATAAGTAAATGTTGCCCTAAATACTAAATACATATAAATGCATACAATACCATGTTACAAATTATTCATTTAATGTCAGTAATATAATCTATTAACAAATATAACAAACATTTGATGTGATAAAGAAATAATGTATCAACATAAACATTGTCATATGTCCAGCATGTGGCTGTAGTTCACGTATAAAACGTAATTGTAATCCTTGTGGGCTATAATAAAAACATACTCGTGATGACCTTGTGAGCTAGAATGTGGCCTTTTAAAAGTGCATCCCTTTCAGAACCTCTTATGTTTATCTGTTATATCATTGTATCTTTCTTTATGAAACATATTCAGTTGTAACATGTTGTTTTTGTGGTTTGAATTTTCATTCATTATTTTTGTCTTCGTTTTGTATGAATTGTACTTGATTTATTGTTTAATGGAACAAAAAAAAATTAATTTAATATCCTGATCCTACTTTATATGCACAAGCAAACAGTATTTTTTGTTTTTATACATAGTTAAAAAAAAACAACCTTTAAAGAGGTGTACTTTTGCCAGGTTAATATGCATCCTCTCTTGTAGGATTTATTCCAGCCTCGTATTCATTGCCAGGTGGGCTGGATGAAGAGATAATTGCATTCCACAGAGAGACGGGAAGCTGTGGGCACTAAACTGCTTTTTTCTGGCTTACCTCCACATGTAAATTACCTTTATCGTGTATATATTTCTCTTTTTATGAAGTGATTAAGCTTACATAGATTAAGAGTTACACATTTAAATGTCTCCATATAAAAGAATGAGGTAAACCTGCAGTTTCACGAGTAGTTTTCAGATTTTTTAGGACCTTTTGTAACTGTAAACTTCTTTGTTTAGACACAAACACAAGGACTTTAAGTCTATGACTATCAGTCAATGAGATCAGAACCTTGGAGGGTATATGTCCTCCTACACCGAGGGATTCTCAGTTTGACCCACAAGCTGTGTCTCTTTCCTCCAGGGAGCTGAGCAAGTGTGAAGCAGACTTTATGATCAGCCTTCCCTCTATAATAAGGCATGTTTCATACAGTGTTTTTTTTATTGTTAGAATAGATTGGGAAAGTAAATGTTTGCTCATTTTGTTTAGTCAAAATAATCCTAATTAGTCTTAAAGTTAGGTGATGGGGTTAAGCTGTTTAATTAGAGCATGTTATTATGGTCAGATTGCTATTGAAAACATAAGGACAATAATTGAAAGCTCTATTGACATGAGGAATCCAAGCCCACTGTTTTTGGTAACGAGCATGGCTAATTATATGCTTAAAACAATGACAGCACCATGATAATGGCTACAGGGACCCTTATACCCTAGTTTGTCAGCATTTTGTTGATGCACAATCTTCCAAATATTGGGTACACCAGTGTTTGAGTCTGCGTTAGTAATTTTGATCCTGTTTGAATCTGAGAAAATGGAAAATATATTTTGAATTTCGAAATAGATTCATGAAATTCTTTCTGTTGTTTGATGTCATTTCAGGCACACTGAAAAAAAGGTTAAATGAATCATCAAAAGCAACGATATTCATCTTAATGATCAGTTTGTGTACATTTCTGACTAGTACTGTAAGAAATTGTAATGAAGTTGAATATAGAAGTCAAATTTTAACAACCTACATGCTGCCAGAGACTCCAAGAACATGCTGGTCTCCTTTCAATTTTATATCTAATCATGCAGTAGTCCTTTGTGTAACATTTTGACCTACATTTTTTGGAGCAAATGGATTTTTTTCCTACTTTATATTGCCAGATATCCTTCTACTACTATCATTAACAGACTATCTGAGTGTTGGCTCACTCTAGTCCTCTTGATATTCGGTTAACAAAGGTTATCTTTTAACTATGTTTAGCTTTTTTGGCCAGAAGCACACAAAAAAAACATCCTCTAACTAGAACAGTAAACACTGACAGAATAACATTACTTTACACCTGGTTGCCAACCATGCCAGATGGATGGCCAATTTATCTACTTGAAAAACAATCAGTTTTAAAGATATTAATGGACGGGGATGGGATGTAAACGTTCAAATGTCCGTGTAATCTGTCAGATTTTTTTTCAGAGTAGCTGCAGGAGCAGAAACTCTTTAAATCCTCTCCAGGAACTTTTAAAACTGCTGCCATTAAGCAAATCAAAATCAAAAGGACCTCCAGAATTGCCTCATGCCTCAAGCTGTTAGTGTTGAATTACTGTCCAGATGAGGCAACATACATAACCGCACTTTACGTGTATCTGTTTTGTGTTTACTATTATCCTTTCATCAGCTTTACCTATTTTTTTCTACTTATCTCTTATACATCCTGGAGATAGAATCTCATTCTGTTACATGCCTTTTTTGTATACAATGCAATGACACTTAAACTGATTTGATTTAAATGAGTGTGACTGTGTTTTGTTCTGTTGCAGCATTTATTTTCGGCTTATATTCTGCATACAGTAATTTATTGTGCTCATGTTCAATATGCATTCAGACCCATCTGCATATGTTTGGCACGTTCTGTTGTTTGCACATGCATTAGAACATCAGAAAAAAGAAAACAAATCCTATCGTCCAGGACTGACAGGCACGAGTATCTGCCTGGTGTGGATACAGTCCTGTTTGCTCCCCTAAGACTTTATAAATGTAAACAATAAACATAAACAGCTCATTTTCAGATATAATGCATTACTTCATAAGGGTATGCCACCTGCTTTCTCTGTTGAATTTAATCTGAAAAGCCTGTGTTACCAGATTGTTAGCTCCCCACTTAGAGTGTGATTTATCAGGCAGCATGAAAGTTAGATATATCACAGTGAAATAGGGTTACATGAAAAGGCTTATTTAAATTAAATAAGGAATATCTGAGGTGAAAATGATGTGACACAGAGATTAGAAAGCTGTTCATGTGCATCAAACCATTCTATTGGAACTAAAAACTCTGCAACGAAGAACAGTTCTTCTATTTAAAATTCAGTCACAAACTTATTTCACACATTCAGCTGTAAATAATCAGCTAAAAAAATACAGACAGCACTAATTTCCTCACCTCTTTCTTAAAGGGTGTGAATTTTTAATCTTTTTTTCATTTCTTTCTTTTTATGCGTGTCAGTCTCCCATTGTCTCTGTCTTCTCTCTAACTTCTCATATTTATGACATGTAATTTCTCCGAATAATCTTTTTTTTTTCCTTTTGTGTCTCCATCAGGCATTGGTACTCAGGATGGTAGTGCAAGAAGAAATGAGGACTTCAAGGGAAGGTCTCAAAGGCAAGTGCAGTTTAACCCAGGACAGACAAGGGCGACGTGGCATGTTCGGATCCTGACAGACGAGAAGTACGAGCAGGCGGAGACCTTCCAGATTTTGCTGTCAGAACCAGTGATGGGAGTGATGGAGTTTCCTGTCTCTGCAACAGTTGAGATCCTAGACCCTGATGATGGTCAGTACTGCTAATGAGCACACTATACCCTACACCAGGGGTGCTCAAGTCCAGTCCTCAAGAGCTACCATCCTGTAACTTTTAGATGCATCTCTTCTATATCACACCTGAATCAAAAGGCTCAATCCCCTCATTTAGCTCAGCAGAGGCATGGTAATGAGCCACTCATTTGATTCAGGTGTGTTAAAAATGGGGTGCATCAAAAAGTTGCAGGATAGTAGCTCTTGAGGACTGGACTTGAGCACCCCTGCCCTACACCATGTCAAATATTTTGGTATGATTTTTTTTTTCTGCAACAGTTGACAAGCAGATTGTCTGATTTTCAGTTTTTGTCCATAGAAACATACAAACAACAGAAAGACGTAAAAAAAAAAAAAAAGAAAACATGATAAATCCACATTCTTTCATCCAGCACTGGCGTACAAGTACTCAACATACTTAAGGAGCCAATACTCATAGTCAAGTCTTACTCAACTACAAGTAAAAGTTCAATAGTCAAACATCTACTCAACTTAAAGTATTTAAGTAGGCCTACTCCCTTTTTAAAATACTCAAAAGTGCATGTATTTAAAAGTACTTTAGTATTCAAAAATACTAATTGCATGTTGTGATGTCAGCAAAATTTCCATACAATATTTGGAGTAATTTTAAAGAACCTTATAACTTTCAAAGGCCACCTGATGTTCTGATACGTAGAACCACCTGCTATAACTTCTACACCACCTGTAAAGAATTCCAGTATAAAAATGCCACTAGAAAAATAAGGACAGCTCTTATGATTGTTATTTATTATTCAAAAACAAACCAAAAAGAAAACAAGAGTGTCTTGATTTTCATACTTTCTCTATGATAAAGAAGTTTAAGGTTGAAACTATTATCACAAAGAAACTGAGAACTCATCCTACTGAACAACTATGCCTCATGGCAACAACTAATACCTTGATAACATTTATAAACTATGAATAATATCTTCCCTGAGCTTCTCACATTTGTGGAATGTCATTAAATCCTTAAAATTGTGGTATACAAATTCAGTCCTAAATTTTCCATGTTGAAACTGCATTTCGAAAAAGAAAAAGAGCAACAATGCATTACAAAGCTAAGCTGAGCTTAAAAGGAACGAGTTACTAGCAGCTTCCTGTAAATGTAGTGGAGTAGAAAGTAGTGTTGCGCCGATGCCATTTTTTGGCCCTGATACTGATACCCGATACCTGGCTGTGCAGTATCAGCTGATACCGATACCATAATAATGTAAAATAATTGCCATCATGGCTTTGTCAAGCTGCTGCCTACGTTTGGGAAGCAGGAAAAAATCTAATACAAAGCAAATCCAGTAGAACTTTTTATTGCCTACCAGGAGTGGGTGACAATAGTTGAATAAACTTATGGCTCTCAAAATGGTATCGGTGCCCTATTTGTTGGTACTCGCCGATACCGACACCACCATTTTAGGGCAGTATCGGGGCCCCGTCCGATACTGGTATCGGTATCGGTGCAACACTAGTAGAAAGTAGTATATTTGATTTTGAAATGTAGGGGGTTGAAAGTTATAAGTGCTGCCCCCCAAAAATTACTTAAGTAAAGTAAAGATACTCAAAAAATGTACTTAAAAACAATAATTGAGTAAATGTACTTTGTTACTTTCCACCACTGTAATGCAGGTTGTTTTATTGCCCCTGTTCAGATATGTTTTTTCTATAATCAAATTCTCTACATTCACATGCTTATCCTCTTGTGCCACAAGTTTGTTTGAAAAAGACCCATCAAATATGTGATTGATAAGCCTTTTTCTTTGTCCGTGAACTGTGAAAGATCACACATCAAATCGTTGTGTTGAAAATCTGTCTTTGACATACAGTATTGAAGCATATGAACCAGAACACTATTAACCATGAAATAATTGTTAAGTTAAAATACATATAACTCTGAAACCGACTTTATAAATAAATTTTATATAAAATAAATTGCTAAATAGATAGATCTTTATCTTTTTTCTTAAAACTGTGTTAGTTTTACATCAGAATTGATGGGAAACACACCTCTTTTTATCTTTGCAAATTGTGAAATCACGTTTTAATTTTGGCAGATGCCAGATGGACCTTTGTCTTCTATCTCACTGATCACATTTTTCCACAATCTTTTTGTTTTAGATGTTAATCTAGATTCTTTTGTAACCTTCCAGGAAAACTAACTGATGCCCTCTTTGAAGGTTTTTTTGTCAGACGGCTACCCGTGTATATATCAGGACATTAAGTATTGATACTTTAGGTTGCTTCTTGCTGTTTAACTGCCTTTTTATATATATATATATATATATATATATATATATATATATATATATATATATATATATATATATATATATATATATATACACACAAAGAGTGAAACTAAAACACAAACAAAATATTGTCAATCACACAGAACTTATCATTTAGCAAGTAGTGCGATTTGTTTTCTCATAGGTGTCCGATTGGCTTGGCTATTTATGTTTTCGTTAAACTTATTTTGTGTTCAGTCACTTTTCTGAATATGTTTTAACAACCTAAAACATTTAAGTTAAACAAGAATATTAAACCAAAAAAAGGAGTGAAAAGTGTAAATCCTACTAATGGTTGGATTTTTACTGCCCTGTAATTTACCGTAACCCTCTCAGCTTCAGCTATTAAAACCATATTTTATACATCTGTAAAAATGCAAAAGAAATTTTTACAGGACTTTATCCTTTCATATATGTGCTGTATGACGGAAGATTATCACCTCAGACTAATACCGTAGTAAGACTAATATGGATAACCCATTTAATCTGTCATATATAGACATATTTCTAACTTCAGGCAGAATAATTTAAGTAAAAAGTAAGAGATTGAATGTTTACAGTGAAAATAATTTATAATTCATTCAGCCACTCAATTCTGCATTCGATTTTTTAACATAGATATATTCGCATATACATTTGTATAAAAAATGTAATAAACACTGAATATTGCTGATATGGAGTGTTGGTGATTTTTCTACTTCAGCATGGAAATGTCATTCTGACATGATATTGGGATGAGAAGCATTTTAGAATGAAGATGCATTTCTTTCCCCAAACTTGAAAATGGTGGTTACTTTCCTAAAAGTAAAAACATTTTTATGAAATAGCAATCAGATCAGCCAACTGACTTCACATGCAGAAAGTTCACATTCTTATTTAAGTTTTATTGCTATTTTTCCTTCCCCAAATTGAAACGTTAATGGAATATTAAGCAGGGCTGTTCTCAATGCTAGATTTAGTTTTTTGTCACTTTTGTTCTTTTGGTATTTGTATGCATTATCCCTCACTCCAGCTCAGCCTCTAAGTAATTAGAAACATAGAACAGTTGCCCTCGTAACTCTCTTTCTCATTTGTCTCCATACTCTCTTGCTTTTAGGCTCTCCCTGCTTCATTTTCCTGCCACCATCCCTCCTCCCCTGTGGGTTAATTATGATGTGTGTGAGTAGGGGTTAGGAGTTGGTTTGTTTTCTGCCATCTCCAGGGATGGTCTAATGTGACAGAGAAGTGTCCCTCTGTAATCTAATGGGCCCAGAGAAGATTTGGCTGTGCCTGTGGCATTAACAGTGTGGTCTTTAATGATGAAACCAGCCCTTGTGTGGTTGGCCTGAAGATTCCTTCCCTAGAGGACATGTCAGCCTGGTTAATTCTGGCTTTAGAGGAGGGAGACGCAAGGCTTTAACTAAAACTATTCCAAGATTTAGGCGAGCAGAGTTTGTTCTTCTAAAGGCACTGAAAAAATCTGTGTGGCTATGCAAATGATCAGAGCTCTTCTATGTTGTTTTATGGTTCTTTACAAAAGTTTGTATATCTATATTTTTTTTTCTATATTTTGATACTTTATAGCCTCAAATGTGATTATATTGGGAATTAATTGAATAACCAAAAGATATTGCGATTGTATGAAATCCTTTGAAGGACAGAATCATGTTTCTATTTAGCTCCCCAAAGTCAAAATATAAGAGGCCCAGTGGGACAAAGTGTGCAATTTCTCTTATGTCTACATAAACCCTTGCTGAAACACAACTATTCATATGCATAAAGACAACCAAACCCTCTCAAAAACATTGAAATGTCTCACATAAACACCATTAAAGTCCTCTACATGTCCCATCAAACTCTTGTTGTTGTAAAACCCTTTTATTACCCCATTCAAAGGTATTGTTTCTCAGATAGTGTACACAGAGGAGGAAATATGTTTAAGTATTAAAATAATTTATTTCAGTTATGTTTAATAAATCATTGGTATAATCACAAATTGCAGAGGAAGATCTCACCTTCTATCAGGCCCTTACATATTCAACCATTTTAGGGGAGACCCCACTGAAAGGCGTGGCCTAGTGATTAGGGCATGCGCTTGGAATCCTGAAGTTCTGAGTTCAAGTCCCACTTCCACAGACTGGCACTCTGGGTGCCTGAGCAAAGACCCTGCTCCCTGGGCACCGCACAATGGCAGCCCACTGCTCCCCACGGGGATGGGTTAAATGCAGAGAGTTAATTTTGTTGCTCTGCACTTGTGATGGTGGAATGACTATAAAAAAAGCTGGGGGGAGTCCCAATCTAGGCCTTCTCACACAACCTACAACATTACATATAACGTGATGCTGGACCTCCTTTGGCCACCATATGTCAGCATAAGAAGTCTTTTACATATATTACAAAACACTCTAAATAAAATATACTATAAAGCTGACCATTTTTATCTAAGTAGATGTATTGTGGTAGTTACTTACAAAAGTAGCTGTGACTACCTCTTTTTGGAATTGCATGGGCCAACAAATTGCAAATTTCATAAAAAACTTCCAAAGATTAGGAAGAAGATTAAAAGCAAATAAAACCCAGCAGCAAAAAGCCAAAATATATTAATCTATACTTTAGATTTTTGATTTTTTTTTATACCAAATGATATTAGATATTCTAAGTGGTGTTCCTGCTGCCTTTCAATATATTATCACTTTTAAAGAACGAGAACCAAAAATAAAATTAAAATGTGGGACCCTTCTGGTTGCACTGAAAGTGAGTAGTTAAAAAATTTGAAAAAAAAAAATCTAATTGCAGTATTTATTAAGGGATTAATAAAAACAATTTACAATTCCTCTTTAATAGTTGAAATTAAAATATGCAATTCAGAAACACTTTTCTATGGAAGCTGAGAGCAGTTGTACTAAACTGTTTTTTTTCTTTGTCTTCTCAAGATAATTATATAACTATCAGTTTTTTGGTTTCCTTTTTCTTTTCAGTCGTTGTCAGGTGGTGGTGGATGATTGGATTGCATGGAATACAGAAGAAACAAATGTGACTGTTTTTAAAGGAAAATTCCGGTCATATTCAGAATTCAAACTTCTGAAAGTACTTTAAATATGAAATTATCACATACTGCTCAATAAATGATAAGTGTTTTTAATTAAGAGTAATTTTCATTTGAATGCGATTTACTGGAGGCATACATGGTTGTCAAAGAACACTACTGCCATCTACTGGTTTGTGATATCACGGTGCGGTATCGGCTCTTGATCAAGTCCCAGTGCTGTATAGGGTTGCCAACTGTCCCTTGAAAAACTGAATCGTTCCGTACTTAGAAATAGAAGTACCTGTCCTGTATTTAGTGGAAAGGGAACGCACTTTTTCCCATGTTACTGTGAGAGTAAAACAATAGTCAGTAAAAAGCTAATGGAAAATGAAGAACAAGGGCATGTTAGATACAAAATTTACGCTAAACTTGTTCCCGGGCCCTGTTCTGCGTTGTGACCGATGAGCTGACAACATATATGTAACGAGCCAGAATACCCTCATCCCATTGGGCGAGCCAAGTGTTGCTCACGGAGAAGATAGTGGGAGACAACAGAGAAGTATGGGGGATGAATGGAGTAATGTAAATGCTGACGCTGCTTTCGGGGGCGATACACCTTCGCATAGCGATGCTCATTCTCCAAAAAAAAAAAAAAATGATACAGAAATATAGGGAGGAATGGGGAAAAACAAATACCCGAATGGAAAAAGTCAGCAACAACGAATAAAAAGCTCACTGCACATATACATCTGATTCAGTGCTGATTTGAATCAAATAGTTTTAAAAAAAAGTCATTTCACACACAAAGGGGGGCTAAAAAAAAAAACAAATACCAAAATTACCATGCCGGGGGGTAAAGGCAATCGGGTGTCCCTTTTTTTTTTTTTTAGGGAGTTGGTAATGCTAGTGCTGTATCTGGTGTTAGTCACAACACGTCATCCAAGTCATCTTGAAAAAATTTTTCTTCGAAATGTTGGCTACATATTACGTGTTTTTCTGTGGCCAGACGTTCAATGACAAATTCTCATCTTCAAGTTGGCAATTCTATGACAAACCCGTCCTTGGAGGATTATGAATTAAAAAGATGAAATAACTAATTGTTTTTTCACTTTTACCCAATGTATTACAACATCCAACTCTCATGCACATGGGCAATGTCAATTTAACTATAGGTCTCGCAAATTTCAATAATGAAGTGGTCTCGAAATCTTAAATAATTGTTGTTGAATGCAGATGTGTATGATAGTTCCCACTGATTTTGCTTTTCGAGTGGGGAGAATGGCCTTCTGCTTACTGCACCATGACGTCACTGCCGGAAGATGCCAGGAGTGAGGTGTTACTATATTTGGGAAAAAATGGCTGCCCCCGGATGAAAATTATGAGTTTTACTTGTTTACTGATTAACGTGAAATTCATTAAATAACCGCAATCTTATTTGGTTTAGGTATAGATAAAGATCCATTGATCATTCATGCCTGACCGGATTTTTCCTTTAATTAAAATCTCTAATCTGGAATCATTTTGGTGGTTAATGCATCTTATACCTGTTACAGGCTTAACACCGGGGCTATTCAGAAAAAACCCTGTGACAGAACACCACCGCTAAGGCATCGGAGGCATAGGTCTAATCGCTTATGAATCAAGAGTGGAAGCAAATCATCAAACCAACAGCGTCGTCTCATTACCTAAAAGTTATACACAGTATTATTTAATGAATTACACATAGGTTGCCATAACTTATACTTATAAATCCTCTCCAGCTGTTGTGGTATTGAAGGATATAATCAGTTTTAACACACACAGGAATTCTAATTGTATGATTTAAATGTTTGATTTGAAAGGGCTTTTTGAAAGGGTTGTTTTAAGAAACTACTTGTTTCTTAAAACAGAAAGTTGTAATCGTTTCCCTGCCAGCTCACAGATCAGCTTCTCTGATTGGTTGACGTGGCACATTGAGCATCAAAAGTTTTATTAACTCCAGGTTTTGCTGCTTGTGAAATTTTGAACATTTGAGCTAAGTTTCTAGGGGAAAATTAAGGCGTACCAAAGCTATACATCCCAAAAACAGGGCATATGATTTTGTGATTTCTTATATTTTTAGGAAAGGGCATACAATGTATACCCCTGTGCATTAATAGCTAAAAGACTGGCTGTAATTAAGGAGAGAGAGAAATTATTTTATTATAAGATAAACATTTGATTTTTAACATTTTGTGCA
>NW_015150664.1:975848-1046028 GCF_000732505.1 Cyprinodon variegatus
ATTGCGAGTTTGGTCTCATGAGGCCTCTCATTCCGATACTAGGTAGAACCACTCTTTATTGTAGAGTTACCTCCTTTGCATTTTGTTTCCTTTGCACAATAGCTCAAGGTCAAGGACTATTGTCTGGAGATACTTCAACAAATCTTCAAGTTCTGTCAGAAATTCTTGATTGGATTTAGCTCTGGATCAACACATGAACATGCTTTGATCAAAGAAATTCTATTAAAGCATTGGGTGTATGTTTGGGTCACTGCCCTGATAGGATTCGAACCCCCTGCACAGTCTCAACTCTTTTGGAGCCTCAAAAAGGTTTCCTTCCACTCATTATTACTCTTTATTTAGCTTTTCTGCCTTGCAATCAACTATGACAAGTTCCCC
Source organism: Cyprinodon variegatus (assembly GCF_000732505.1). Lineage (NCBI taxonomy): Eukaryota > Metazoa > Chordata > Actinopteri > Cyprinodontiformes > Cyprinodontidae > Cyprinodon > Cyprinodon variegatus. The sequence continues at coordinate 976,227 of NW_015150664.1, forward strand.
TGCCCTTACTGATTAAATAGTATATCTCACAGCATGATTTTGCCACAATAATGTTTCACTGTGAGAACTGTTTCCTCAAGGTCAGATTCAGCGTTAGTTTTCTGCCTCTTGTAGTGTTTTGTGAGAACACTAGAAAAGTCATCATTGGTCTTTGCCATGAATTGTGGAGGAACTAGACCTAGTTGCAAACAGGACAAAGACAGTCTTATGCTGGAAATTATTTTTAGATAACCCTACAAAAAAAACAAAGAACGATTATGGTAGGTAAAAAAGAAAATCTACTGAGAAAACAGCAAGATAACAATAAACGGCAAAAGACAGATAGACAGACAGACTGGCAGGACTAGAAATGGGACAACTGGTAAGGAGTAAAAGAAACTGACTTATAACTGGAGAATATATATTACATCGGAATCAGATGTAAATGTACTGAGCTGTGTAGAAGAAGAAAAAATTAACACTACTAGAAAAGAGATATGCATCTTTGTCACGTGCCTGGTTACACTAAATGATTCGCCTGAAAAAATCTCACCAATCAGATTGTTGGTATAAAATTCATAGACTTCAAATGTCAACAGTGACGTGATCAAACATGCATCGGCACACTGATTTAACACCTTTGCTGCATGAGCACATGTGAGTCTAAGCCTCAGGTGCCAAAGGCCGTCACTGATGACAGTCTCATCTAACCAGACAACCCTCTTCCTCCTATTTGCTAAGTCCCTCTTTGCGGCTAGGGGCAATCTCTAAATTACATGGTTATGGCATCTTTTTTTTTTTTTATAAAGTCAGTAAATGAATTCTGTTTAGACTTTTCGGTGTAAAGAGTGTGAATAAATATGTCTGCCAAACTTCTGAATTTATAATAAACTTTCAAAGCTTGTTGTTAGTATTTTGACAAACATGAACATGCTTACGGGTGTTAATACTGTCACAAGGCACTTTTAAATTCTTACAGCTTTTAGAGTGCATATGTTACTGTTATCCTCCTTGCTTATTTGGTTCTTTACAACAGAGGTGGATTTATGCAGTGGATTGTTTCCTTTACAATAGCTGAACCTTCCTTCTGCAAAACTTCCATATATAATCCATGCACAGCGCTGACTAAAGCTGGAGGTGGAAGATTGTATGCTGCAAGTTGGTGATATATCTTACCTGTTTTTTCTTCCACTTGGATTCTATATTTCATTGGAGCCTTAACTTTTTACATTTTAAACCCATACCTTTACAATAATATAAAGAATGTTTTTCTCTCATACCTATTTGTCTATTGAAGTACAAGAAAATGGTGATAAGTCCTGATAAAACTAACCCATTACATACAGTAGAGTACAGGTATGCCAGAGGTTCATATTTCTCCTATCTTACTACCTATCATTGGCTTTAACCCTGAATAGAATTTTAAATTTTCATAAATAACCAAGCTTCATCTCATATCGGAGATATATTATTTTACTAATAGAGCACTCCGCTCTCCATCTGCAGGTTTACTAGTGCTTTCTAGAATTTCTCAAAGTACAATGTGGTACAATGGGAGGCAGATCTTTTAGTTATCAGGCTCCTCTCCTGTGGAACAAACTACCAGTTTTAGTTCCTGAGGCAGGCATCCTGTCTATTTTTAAAGTAAGGCTTAAAATTTTCCTTTTTGATAAAACTTACAGGTGGCTCAGGTTACACTGCTATAGGCTTAGACAGCTAGAGGAGATTGTGACCACTTTACTCCATTCTGCTTCATTCTATCCCTCTTCAATTCTGCAGTATTTGTTACTTCAACCCCTAACTGTATGTGCTCTCTTTCATCCCTTTGACATGTAAACTGGCTCAGAGCTCATTTTCCCAAAAGTTTCTTTTCTAGACAGCGACACCTGAGGAGCTAGTTCACACTTACCTTTTCTAACATAGAAAGTATTTATGTATCAGTGCTCCTATGTTCATTTTGAAAGACTGAATCCTCAGTCTGCCTAAACAGAAGGCTGCTTACACTAAGCCTGGTTCTGGTGAAGGTTTTTCTGTTAAAATGACTTTTTTCTCTCTACTGTCGATGTATGCATGCTTTGTGGTAGGGATTGCTATACAGTCAATGACAAAATGTAAGCAAATATCTACTATTAATATCTACTATAATCCAAAGACTTTATGTAATCAGCTGGATTCCCTCAGATAGACAACTCTTAACTAATCTGACTATGATTTGATTGATCTGTCTGTAAAGGGCTTTGCAATGACATGTGATGTGAATTTAGGCTATATAAATAAAATTAAGTGAGTTGAAAATGAATCAATGGCTTAGTTGATTTGTAGAGTTTTGTTTTTGCTTAAAAATATGGCAATGTTATTTCGACCAGTTCCCCAGAAGGGTTAAAAAATCTGGAAAAACTAACATTACACAAAACCTATGGCTGAATCCATGATACTTTATTACATTATTAATATTGTAGAGGTGTTATACAGAGAAATAAAAATAATGAAATAGGATGCTATTTTTCTCTTTCTATTAATAAAACAAATTTCAGTGCAAGGATTTATAAATTGAGCGCTGTCTCTATGTATGGGCCTTCTTCACATTCCCCTTGAATGTTTTAAAATGACAGTGCATTTTCCTCAAGAAGCTGAACTTGACCCACTTGGATAAAAAGTTTGCCTCCTCTAAATCTTGCCTGGATTAAGGGGCTGTGCAGGAAGAAATGGTGGAATGAGACGTGAAAGCACTATGAGGTGAGACGGAGTTTGCAGTATATGCAATGAGTGGGAGTGGAAATTCATGGTGCATTTTTTTGTGTGTGTGTGTGAAGTGAATAGGTAAAGCTTAGGGACATAGGTTTCGTGCTCCAGCTGCACCCCCACCCCTCAGGGAGTGATAGATTGTAGGGTGTAGCAGAACGGAGAAACGCTGGATGATTGAGAGGAGGCAGAACGATTTAGCGAGCGTTATCACAAAAGAGGAGAAATGTTTGACCTCCCGCTGTGTGTAAGATTGTCTTATATTGATGGCTTCATCGTGAAGAGTCTTCTCAGGTGTTTTATCTCCTCTTACGCTGTATGTTGTTTCAAAGATAAATCTATTTCTCTGAATCATCTACTCTCCAGCCCTTTAATTGGCGTTCACTCTGCAAAAGCAATCCACAGGTGTTTCTTGAGACTGGCTTCATTTAATCGTTCACTTTCCCTGGGAAAGTAGTAAACACACACAGATTGGAGACGAGCTGAAAGTTACCTCACTTTATTATTATTCTTACTGGCCCCAGCCCACCGTGCGGCAAAGCAACTCAAACCGTTTTGTTGCCATGCTGCCAGAAAGGATTTTACTTTGATAGGTGACGCTTTCAATAAATCTAGTATTTCTTTTCATTGTGAAATAGAGAGACGAGAAAGATGTGAAGAGGGGGAAAAAAGCGAGAGACTGACCCATCTGTGTATGCAGGAGTTGATGATTAAATCTCTCTAGTGATGTAGCTCTGCGTGATGAACTCAGGAGGCCTACAATTGTATCTGTATGCCACATGTGAGGAAGCATAAAATACCTCCATAGGGGCCTCTTTGAAGAGCCCTTCTAGTTGCATCGAACCAGGAAACTGTGATGGAGATAGGTTTTTTTTTTTTTTTTTACATATGCATGACCTCACTGCAGGATGACCACCTAAGTAGATAAAAGTAAAATTCCACCAGTTGTTGCCTGGAATACATATTCAGTGAGTGAATACCTTGCATAAGTTCTCCATAGTCTGATTTTCTGTGGTTTCTAGCTGATTGTTACACATATCAATACTTCCCTTCCTTCCTCTCTTTTTCTTTGTCTTTTTCAGAGTCCACTGTGTTCTTTCCTGAACCGATTCACTCAGTTGAGGAAGACGTAGGGGAGCTTTTCATCCCCGTGCACCGCAGTGGAGACATAAGCGATGAACTGATGGTGGTCTGCTCCACACAGCAGGGTAGGATTCCACTTCACTATTTTCCTTATATCCCTCCTTGTTGAGATGGATGAAATGTTGGGACAACCTTTAAACCATGATTAATCATTTTAAATATTTATTTTTGATAATTGGAACTTGTAAAAATTAAAACTAATAAAAAATCATAAAATATGTTGTTGTTTTTTAATATATGAATATTATTATTACTATTAATCAGGCACAGACACTCTGCAGAAGGAAAGGCAAACCACAAAAGGCCACGTTGAAGAAACCAGCTGTGCAGGGGTCTACTTACATACTATACCTTACACATTTCAACACCAATACGTAGGTCACTCTGGTTGTAGAAAAGTCTTCCAATAAAATGCTGGCATCCAGTTGTTTGTTGTTATTTTTTTCCCCTGTATTTCTGTTTTTTGTTTTATACTTATATTTAATAGTAAACAAAGTGCTTTGCTTGTTCCTATAATGTATCTACCATAACAAGGCCAAGTATCTGTAGGTGTGACATTGCTGTGTGTGCAATAACTAAACACGGAAAAGCCATGGACATATATTATTATATGATAGGTGTGAAAAGAAATGGGAAATGTCCAAGATCAAGTATGAAAAGAACAAACAAATATTGAATGTCAGGATGGAAAGAAATATTTATTGTTGGACGTCAATATGAAAATGTCTACCGAAGCTAAGGCTGCAAGAATCATTTAGATTTGCTGATGGATGCATCGCTATACGACCATAGTTATAGCAATGCTGTCCTTATATTCTAAGGTGAAGTGACCAATGTATTCACTATATTAAATAATATTCTTTATTGTTCGAGTAGCAAAGAATGCTGGTAGATAGCTCCTAGCAATACTTATGTGTGCTGATCTCTGCCCCATACCAAAATTATTTTCAGGCTTTAAAAAGATTCAGTAAGCACTATACAGATGAATGCTTATATGTTGATTTATTTGAAGGAGAATATATGTGTTTTTGTGTTCATCTTATGCTCATAGTACAAGACCCTTTAACAGAGTTTTTCTTAGAGTAGATAAATGGAATGTAAAGAAAGGAGACATTGTGTTAGAACAAAGCTGATTATGCAATAGGGGCAACTACCACCTAGATTAACAGAATGAACTCCTAAAAATGTTGTTCTGTATGTAATGAAACCCATAAATTAAATATGTTTTAATTTATTTTAAGCTAAACTGCATATATAATAGGGGTGGAATGGTTCACAAAATCCACGGTTCGGTTCACGGTTTCGTGGTCACGGTTTTCGGTTTGGTTCGGTATATGTTAATTGTTACACCGAAATCCCATAAAAATTAATGAAATTGATGAAAAAATCCCCCAAAATTAATGAATTGTAATTATTTTTAATGATCCGCAGAAACCTTGGATAATTTGCGCATGTTTTGCTGCTTTGAATTTAATCATCTCGCATGCCCTCTAAGATCTCCAAGGAACTCAGAGGGGAGCGGACGGGAGCCACAGTGGAGGCTGTAGGCTTTGCTTTGTGCAGGCGGTCTGGTGCACAGCGGGGCGGAGCGGAGCAGAGCGGTGACGGAGTATGTGGGATTTCGGGGTTAGCATGACATGTTGGTCATGTTGCTGTTAGCATAAACAAAACGTGTTGCACAATGCTTGCACACTGTTGCACTTTTATCCACAACTTTCTTTCCGCCGTCATCGTAGGTCACTCTAAATGCAAAGAGCTCCCATACAGCAGACCTATAAAGTGCTGCTGGCACGTCTTCCAACTCCTGTTCTTTCCCACTCGCCATACCCACACAATTCTCCACAACAAGTGATTTTTTTCTGCTACACCCGGCTACGCTGCTTTGCTTCTTCTTCTTCTTGTTTACTACTGGTGGTTGGCTTTGGTCGCAGTACCGCCACCTTCTGCTCTGGAGTGTAATCGCTTCGCCTATGAGAAAAAGGAGCCGCGCATGAACCGAACGCAACACACGCGAATCGAACCGAGACGGTCGAACCGAACGATTCGGACGGTTTTCATAAACCGTTCCATCCCTAATATATAAATAAAATACAATTCAACTCATCTTATAACAATACAGAACAGTTCAATTTATTAAAAACAGTGTATCAGGTGAAGGCTCAGACAACAGCAATCAAGTGATCTACTTTATAATAAAATGTCTTCCTTAGCAAGCATGTGGCAACTGTAGAGAAGAACCAGGCCCTTTTAACGTAAAAGAAAAACTTTCAGACAGTGTCTTATGGTCTTGTGAGTATATTGCACAGTATAATTAAAGATGACTAATGTAGATGATTCAACCACAGTAACTTGTGCAAATAGTTCTTAAGGATGCCTATATCTTTTTAGGTATTACTGAGACTATTTCTGGTTTTCTTCTCTTACTAGCTTCCATGTTTAGAGGGTGCCGCTCTTTTGATAGCATAAATTACCGAATGCTGCGCTCTGTTTTGGCAACACTTACATTATTTTAAATACAGAAGCTCTGTTTTTAGATGAAGGTCCACTTATTGCAGCTTTGAGATAAAAGCTGCATTATTGACTGTAATTTAATTAGCTTTATCCTACATATTGTTGTCTTAGTGGGTTATGTTACCCTAAGATTTGGAATTTGCTGACATGGTGCAGTTTTTCATTAGCATATCATGTTTTAACCAGCTGTTAAACTCTATTAACTTTGCTTTAGTTATTGAACACTTTAGAAAATGTCCATATTCATATTTCTTGATTGGTCAAATATGCACAAAGTATATTTCACCTCTGAGTATATGCCTTTAGGACCTCTAGATCTCATATATTATGTCAGCGCCATCAAACAGCCTCCCTGTCCTGGAGGATGATGTTCCAATCTACAGAGAATGAGCTGTTCTTTATCTTTTTTTTTTCATCTTTCTGTTAAAAGTTCAAGTATCTGTCAAAAGAATGTTACTTCGGTGCTCTGGTTTTCCAAGACTCTTTCTGACAGCATCTAGTCTAGTTACATATTTGTAGCTGCTGACTGGTTGGTACTTCTTTTTGAGTCTTCTACATCAGTTCAAATTCAGCTCCTCTTTAATGTGCTATCAGTTTAACCAGTTTTTTTCCCTACTTTTTACTCTGCAGGAGCTGTTGGTTTGATTTTTTTGGGTGATTTTCACAGGTCAAGTAAATTAAGATTTAAATTTATTCCAACAGTTTGGTTAATAAAAGGATAATGGAGTAGTCCAAATGTACTAATGAGAAGTAATTTCTATTACAAGAATTAGAGTAGTAATTTGGCAATGCATTAACATACAAATGCAAATCTTGTACTCACATTGGTTGTCAGTGGAGTAGATTGTCAATGTTTTCCAGGCCAAGGACCCCCAAACCCCCAAACTGATGGTGAGATGGAGCAGGGACCTACTAATTATATATATATTGTATGAAATTGTGTTATATCAAACTGGTCCTATAGTCACTCTATTACAGATGGAATAATGTAATGAAAGTAATTTCTCCCTGGGATTATTAAAGTATCCCTCATTCTGATTCCTGGTTGATGGGACAGGTGTTGTGAATGAAACGGTGCCCAGCTTGAAAGAGCTCCTCTATGTCACTGAATGTGTGCATTAATGACTGAAAGACAACTGCCTCCACTTATCTGTTTACTACAGTGTGTTGAATTCCTGTTTAAGTTGGATTTAAAGACATTTCAATTAGTGGAAAAATTTGCTGGGGGAATATAAAAAAAAGTCTAATCAACCAAAACTTTCCAAATCCCCATGCAGTACTTTCGTGGACCCCCTAGGGCTCGTGGACCCCCTGTTCAAGACCTCCAGTGTAGATATTATTGTCTGTGTTTTTTCTAAAGTGAACGACTGGCAGCTTTACATTACATCATAGATTTTTTATCTTCAGGATCATCCAATGAAAAGTTAATTGTTGTTAGATGTAAATATTTGGTTTGAAGTTCACAACCATAATTGTTAAGGATCCACTAAACATTTATGAAAAGTTTGTATGTATGTTTATATTCAATTTCTGTGTGAATCATTTCCATTTATAGAACAACAAATGTCTAAAGTTGAATATGCAAGTTCATAGATAGTGAACTGTTGTAATGCATTTCTACTTTACATCAATGTTGCTGATCTTTTCCACAAACTCTTCAAACTTTTCCTCTGCTCCTTTTGTCCTGGTTCTTCCAAAGGTTCTGCCACTGGAACAATCCCCACCGCTGTTCTGTCATACTCGGACTACATTTCCCGTCCAGAGGGACACGGCAGCGTCCTTCGTTTTGACAAAGGAGAAAGGGAAAAGATGTGTCGCGTGGTGATCATCGATGACTCTCTGTACGAGGAGGAGGAGAGCTTCAATGTGACTCTGTCCCTGCCCGTTGGAGGGCGGCTAGGAATGCACTACCCCACCTCTAAAGTCAGTATCCTCAAAGATATGGATGACGGTAAGCTCAATTTTTTTTATTATTATTATTATTATTACTTCAAAGTTGAAGATTATTACTGCTTTGTTCCCACTACATTCACTTAACAGTTTTGTGCTACTTTGTATTAATCTGTATCATAAAATCCCAATAATGACAAAATAGTAGAAGTTTTTTGGATAATTTTAAATAAATATTGAGTGACCTAATCTTCTAGGGATACTGCTGAACTTTGCACAAGATTGTTGCAAGTATAGAATTGAACCACACATGATAACATGTATATTGTCAAATAAAAATGAAAATAGTAAACTGGTAAGATTAACTGTTTACAAATACTGTCAGAGGTTTTTGTAAACTATGCGTTGTGGAGTTTTTCCTACAGGGGGCTGTTTTCAGATTCACTTGACATCCAAAGTAAGACTTTTGGAAAATTAGTTATAGTTGTTCACCATCACAATCAGTTCACCATCTTCCAGGTCTGGCTAATTATGGATTGATATGCCATTGATTAAATGTTGTCATTCAATCAATCCACTCTTTGTCCTTTCTTTCTTTTCTTTGGCCTTTTTTTGTCCTGGTTTTTCTCTTCTCTTGTACCCTTTTTTTCCTGTGCCTCACCTCCATTTCTTCTGTCCTCAATTTTTCTCTTCTTTTTATTCTTGTATCCTTTATTACTTTTTTTTCTTTTGTTTCTTCTTTATTTCGTTTGTCCTTTTCTCCTGGGGACCTAACTCCTTCTCTCCTCAGTATGTTTCCGAACTTTGTTACTTGTGTCCTTTCTTTTTTCCTTCCTTTTATATCCCATTTTTCCTTCTTTTATACAAACTTCTTTCCTAGTGTCTATCCTTCTTCCTATTCTTCACCCCCTCTACCATCCCCTTTTGTTTCATCTTCATTTTCTGACATGTGTCCCCTCTTTTTTCTTTTCTGCTTTGTTTTAGTCTATTGTTCTCAATTCCTCCATCCAAATTTCATGGAAAGCAGCTGTCAAAATATACCATACATATACATTGAAAACTTATGTTCTTTTTTTCAGTAAAAAAAAAGAACTATAAACTTGAGTATTGAAAACCTTTGAATATTCACATAAAAAGGTACTGGAACCTGAAGAAGTAAGTCATAGAAATCTCTAGTTTTACTATAAATGGAAGAGTTATTTTCTTTGTATTTAACAGTTCCTGTTCTGAGAATATTATTTATCCTAAAACACAGACATATATTCCTGGACATTGAGGGACCCACTGGGGCTCTGCAGCTTCAAACTAAAACTTTCCTTTACTGTCTCACTTTTCTACATTGATTTATACTATAGATTAATGTCACTGCCTGTGTTTTTTATAAATGCCACACTATGGATTGACAAAGTACAAGTCTAACTTTTCAGTTTTACTGATATCTATAAAATTAGTGCTTCTTTTTATTCTAAGATCTGTCGGGACAGAATTGATAAAATAAAGCAATCAATTCAGACCAACAGCATCATTTATTAGACAGTGACAATGACCTATACCAAAATAGGACGAATTTTAAAAGCAAACTGCAAGTTTACAGTAATGAATAATGTTTAGTAATGTTTATTTATTTTCGAGCGGATCATCAATGAAGAAAAAAAAAAACATACTTGTATGTTTGTGCATGTATACAGTAAATATACAGGCAAAACACATTTAGCTAAAAAAGAAGTGGGAAGAAGAAAGTTTCTTAAATCCCATCCCTATCTTCCATTTTGGATGACTTAAAGCTTATTAGTTTTATTATCATTTTAATTTAAAATAAAAAAGTATCACATTTCAATAACTGTTTTGCCTTTTTTACCCCAGTAACTTAAAAATACTTCTTCCCTATGACCATATCAGTTCTTTTCGTGCACAGCAGTTTTCTCCCACCCCTCATTTTAATATTATTTTCATTATTTGAAACGTACAAACAGTCGTTTAAAAGACTCCTATGTTGTTGATAAAAATGGAAACATACCTGCCTGTTTATCAACCCATCCATTCTTCCATTCATCCGTATTTGTTTAACCCATCAATCAATTAATCTACCCACCCATCCATTCATTGGTCCATCCTTTTTTCTGTCCCCCCTCTATCTATCCCTCTCACTTTTTCTCCATTTGTTAATCTATCCATCCATTCTTGCATCCATGTATCTGTTTTTCTATCCATAAGTCCAAGTACACTTCCATTCATCGCTTCATCCATCACTCATATTGCACCATTCATGTAGAGGCAGCCATCCATCCATCTGTTCACCAGTCTTTCCTGTACAATCTATCCATCTTTATCCATACATTGTTTCCTTTTAGTCCATCTCTAGGAATATCTGCCAAAAATTCATCAGCAATTCATCCTAGCTGAAAAACCAAGACTTTCAGTGTGAAAGTTTACCTTTCTATTTCATTGCTGTAAATATTTTCATTGTTCATTCCAACTGCATATTTCAATCAGCTTCCTTTTTTTTATTTTTTAGTTCAAGTCTTAATTCAGGCCTCAATTGAGATCAATTGAACCCCTTGAAAATACATTATACATGACAGAAGTACATTTAGCCCTCGACCTGTGAAATGCTCGTTGACACTGGCTTTCATATAAACACAAGTTTATTTCTCCAAGTAGAAAATGTCCTCGATTGTTTTCTATAGTTGGAAGCAAGTGTAATCATTTCACTGTCATATAATGCAAAATGGCGCAGAGGGTAGCACTGCTGCCTTGCAGTAAGAGGCGTCTGGGTTCAAATCCTGGCCTCCTCTTTCTGCATGGAGTTTGCATGTTCTCCCTGAGCATATGTGGATTTTCTCCGGGTACTCCGGCTTCCTCCCACAGTCCAAAAACATGACTGTTAGGTTAATTGGCATGTCCTGTTTGTTGCCCTGTGATAGACTGGTGACCTGTCCAGGGTACACCCCACCTTTTGTCCGTAGACAGCTAGAGGCTCCAGCAACCCTCGTGACCCTTCTTTGGATAAGTGTGACAGAAAATGTATGGGGGGATGGATGGATAATGCAAAATACCTGTCAGGAAGGTTAAAATGTAAATTTTTTTTTTTTTTGGTAGAGATAAGAAACAGCTCCATCTTAAGTCTTTATTACTTTCCTATTCCCAAAATACTTGGAAAGCTGTCGAAAATGCAAAGAAGAACAGAATCCCAAAAATCCTCTAATTCTCAGATTTACCCAAAATGAAACAAACAGCAGTTCAGCAGCTGGTTGCCTGGTTTTAAATAGAAAACATTGTCTTGCTTGAGCTGTTCTTCCAATTAGCATTTAATTACTAAGGACATGATTTGCTTTAATAGACAGTGAATCATTTTTGTAGGATTTCAGCCGTTTAACAATTTGTTTTTGTTGAATGTGTAGCTTAGATTAATGCTCGTTGCAGCCTCTTCGTCCAAGATCTTTGGTTGGTTTTCACTCACTGAGCATGATTTGCACATGACCCTGTAGTATAAAACAGGACCCAATGTTGAGCCCTGATGTACACCAAGAAAAGTTGCAAATTCACATGAACACCCCGTTTTCTCTTTCTCTAGTTTGATTTTTGTAGTGGGAAAAAAGTATTCAACTATTCACCCTAGTTAAATAAACGGAGATCGATGGATTTCACTCAGTCGGCACATTTATTCATATCTTTGCAAAGAGAGAACAGTCATCATACAGCCCTAATGGCACAGCATTCTGCCCTGTTCTGATCTAGGCAGCGTTTGTTCCCCCTTACTTACAACAATGGAAAGTAGTCAGAGTCAAAACAAATTACAGACACTTTGGTTAAACAGTAACATGTTATGAATAAACCTTGAGAAAGAATCTGGTTTGTTATGGGAAGAAGCTGCTGGTTTACAAATACTATCCTGCAGAGAATGGTGTGGCCTCCCATTTACTCACTTTTATAGTGAGTAAATGGGAAAGTTAATATATAATAGAAGAAAAATCAAAATTTTCCGACAACAGACCACCCTTTCGATTATAAAAGGATTATTATTATTTATTCGAGCTAAATTGTCTGAAAATAAAAAATATTAAAGTAATTTTGGAACGAGCAGTTGTTAATAGTGTTGCATTGCAATAACAAAGCTGTCCTTCCTGTGCATGTTTGGGTTTTATTCTGCGCACAGTTTAAAAGCATGACTGCCAGTTTAAATGTTTAATCTAAGTTGTCCTTATGATTGACTGACTGTGAATTTTCAAATGTCCAATGTGCCTCTGTGATACAGTGTTTAATTTGATTTACAAATTCTCTTCGTTTTTCTTTATATCAGTTGTTGTCTTTTTAGAAAATAGGCTGGCAATATCTTGCGCTCATAGGTTGGTAATCTAAGAAAAATTAAACCTTTGTTCTAAAATCTTTGAAAATTGGTATTTCATAATGGGTAATCTAAAAAATAAACTTGACATCAACACTGAGCTTTACCTTAAAGAAGAATAACATGCTTCCCCTTTAAATGTCTTTTTAGCCTCTTTGCATTATAATATTATAATGGGAGAGGCCCTTTAAGCAAACATATAAAAGATTGAAAATTGTTACTACTAAGAATTGATTTTTTTTTATAAATGTACCACATTTATAATATGTTCTCTGTACAAGTATGCTGACTAGTTAAGAAGAACCTTAGCATAATTTAGATTGTTGGTAAACTGTCAGTATATGCCAACCTTGCTTCATAGTATAAAGAAATGCAAATGTGTTTGCAAAGCTCAACTCCTCAGAGAGATGATATGTCATTTTTCGTTTCCCAGAGGATAATACGGCTCATGACAGAACTCTAAAACCTGCACCCAGGCAATCCAACGTCTGCCCGTTTCTTATTAATACAGCCTCGATCTTTCAAAGGAAAATACTGAAACAAATGGCACAACAGCATGTGTTTATTTGCGTCTGCACACTTGTTTATATGACTCTTTCTGCCCACAATAAGTTAATTTTAGACTATAAACGCTGCATCAAAAGTAAACGGTGTGAAAACCACAAAAAAGAGAAAATTCTCAAGTGACTGTCGCTGCTCTTTTTAGACTCATTTTCCTTCCCTTAGGTTAAAGTCAAGTGTTTCATTCTCCTTCCATATATTTCTCATCTGCTGCCTGCTTCGCTCCTCTCTCATGCTCACTTTTCTCCACATCAGCTAAAAAAAATAGGCTTAAGGATGCCTGCTCGATTTAGTACTGTATCAGATTAAACTCTACAGCACCTGTCTGCTGGAGAAAGCCCTGCATAGCTACACTCTAAATGTGCAAGGTTGTTATCTTTTTGTTACTTACAACAAGAGGGGAATTTGGCTCTTTAGTTTTGGTTGCATATGGCAATATTATAATTGTCAGGTTTTAACCTATTTTATTTATCGTGTAAAAATTTAAAGTTGGGCTATGAGAATTACACACTTTTTTGTTGATCCAGCAATAGTCAAAAATATATATGTTGGCTTAAATATGTACGTTCAAGTTCACAAACATGAGCTATCCTTTCTCTCAGCAAGTAGCAGAGAAGCTACATGTTTTCTGTAAACTGAAACAAGCTGGCATGAATTTTACAGGATGTTTGGCCACTTTTTTATGGCAGAAACAGTGAAGCTCATTTTAACTGGATGTTTTGCTGGCAGTCATTGAGATTTTTATATAGAGTTGAGTACTGAACGGCATAAGGCTGTTTAATGCATTCCAACTGCAGTTTTCATATCTGTTTGGCACTGTTGTCCTATTGGAAATACACAAGTTGCACTTGCAACCATCTGGCTGAAATTGTCAAGCTGTTGATCTGAAGTTTCACTGTCAACAGTGAATCAGCTCTACATAACCATGCACGAGAAGGAGGTGACCAAAAGCATATTCAGACTCTGATACATATTCAGCATGTTCAAGGTCAAATACAAATTTAATCTGCCAAGCAGGACTAGCCAAAGGCCTTCTGGAGAAAAGTCAGGCCGAAATATCCAACTTTAATAAGAGGAATTATTTGATGGTGAAGCTTCAAGATGAGGTCAGGAAAACTGGGTGCCATGTAATTTCTCAATGATGAGTTTGCTCTGACTACAGAGGTATACGCCCATCCTCACGCTGTATTAAAACGGTGGTTTGATAACAAAAGTTTAATAATCCCTCTTCTACTTATTCTTGCAGATGGACTTTTCATTCGTGGACAAAAAAGATTTCAGTTGTCATAATCAGTATTGCAGACGTTACTGTAATATTAATATTAAAATTCAAAAATATAAGAAAAAATATTTATGTATACTTAATTAAGTGATTGGTTGATTTATTTAATTCATAGTAGCTTTTATTTTGAGTTTAGAATGTACAGCCATCCGTTTTTTTATTCTTGATATTTCAATCAAGGATTAATGTATTTTATCTGGATTTTATGTTAAATATTGTCTCAAAAAGCACATAATTGTTAAGTGGAAGGAAAAAGATAAAACAATTAATGAATTCATTTTTTATTTAAATGAATTTAAATAAAAATCATGACAATGCGTTATTATTTATCACGCCAACGTAAATTAGGGGAATCATACCAGCTTTTATTACTTTTTTTTTCTGTACAATGTTAGAAATTGTCTGATCAAGCGATATTACTAAAATGGAGCAAAATTCAACAGGGTTAGGGTTAAAAGGTATGAAAACAACTGACCCATGTAAAATTAGCCAATGAGTTACAGACATTTTTACAGAAGCAGAGTGTTTCTGTTAGCACGAAAATATCTGAGATTTTAGATGCTGGCCAATAAAATACGATAGTAGTATTTTTGTTAATATCTACCTGATATCTGATATTAACATCAGATCGGGACATCCCTAGAAAAATGTAAAAAATAAAATACATTTTTAAAGCCATTAAACCATTGTATTTTATTTTGGAATGTCATCTAAAATATAAATACTAAATTGCTTTTGCTTATATATATAGCAAAGTACACTGTAGCTACAGCTGCCCTAGGGCACAATAACAGAAGACAGGATGCCATAAAGCACCTCTGGTACCTACATATTATATACAGATTCAGTCAGAGCAATTGAAATTCATTTTCTGATCGGTCCAGCATCTAAAAATGCAAACCTTACAAGACAGTGTAACCCGCATTAAATGAATGCCAAGAACAGGAAGGTTCCTCACAGAAGTGGCCAAGAGGACGGTTGTAACTCTGGAGGAGCAACAACAATGCGAACTCTGATGGTACAATGTGTCTACAGGACAAATATTATCCGGGCACCACCACAAACCTGACCGTATAGAGGAGGTGAAAGAAAAAAGCCACTGTCAAATAAAAACATTCAAAGTCCTCTATGGTTTGAAAGAAAGCTTTAAAAAAAAAATTTCCAGTTTGCCACAAGCGATGCAGAGAACACAGCAGAGGGTATATCTGGAGGTGCAAGAACATAATCTCATAGGATAACAGTATAATAATACTGATAGTTTTTATGGCAACAATTTGTTTAATATAAAAGAAATCATACACATAATCCTAAGCCCATGGACAGGAAAGTGGTTGATGAGAAGATAATGGAGCTTTGCATTACGTTATAATGCTATTCTTTAATCAAAATTGTGCATAAAGTGATATTTTAGTTGTTTCATGTTTGTTTCTCATTAATTCTGCATTCTGAGTCAGAGCCCCTTCCTATCCTGAAAAAAAATGAGTAACTGGGGAATGTCTATGTAGAGCTGGTTCCTCTGGGAGACACCTGCTTTGACTGCACTGTGCCTGCACTGTAAGAAACGCGCATTTTCTCCTGTCAGAGATCAATGATGTGAGGCAGAGTGATGATTCAGGCACAAAGTGAAGAGACAAAATGGCTCTTTGCTTCTGAGGGATATTAAGTTTTCTTATAACTAGTATCTAAGTCATGAAAATATGTATCTCAGCCTTGAGAGTTTTCAGACTTTGTTCAGCTTTCAGAGGTGGAATGATACGCGACTCAATGAGGAAAACAACTAATATTTCATTTAAAAAATATTCAGTTTTAATGGTAAATGTGTTATTTCATGATATATATGCCTATTTTTCAAAATATAAGGCCCCCCCAAAAAACTGGCATGGTACCTTTAGTACAAGGCAGTATTGGAAAAAAATTTTAGTAGCTGCAAAAGATGTGAAAACATTTGATATTTTACTATGACTGTCTGTAGTTCTTTTACTCCAACCTCTTTGATGAAGGTGTTAATACTTGAAAAAGGCGTATCAATTTTTAAACTAATAAACAGAATCTTATTTCTTAGCTTCCTTCTGAAAGCCAACAAACTGCTCAAAGGTATGACTGAGGATGCTCTATATAGTTCAGATAAAGGCCATATGACAGAAACGCCTACTGACACCTACGCAGTAGCAATTATTGCAATTTGTTTTCACACATAGCCCAGCCTTCATTCACACACTGAAGTGCCAAAGCAGAGGTGTGGTCCCAGTAGGAAAAGTGGATGAGGTTTCCATTCATCACTCATCAAGTGGTGTAAAATTGAGAGATGTTTGATGGCAGATATGAAGGTCTCTATTAACATGTATTCATAGGGGACCTCTCCATGGACAAAGGAATGTGGGCTGGAATTTTGGGACATTAATCAAGCATAAAAAAAACACACATTTCTTTGATTAATTCTAATAGTTAATTCAGATAATATATGCAGCCACACCACCTTTCTTCATCAGTCAAAAATCATTGCTTTTTAATGTTTTTGGTTCTTTTATACTGCCAGCTTAAAAATGCACAAATTCTATATGAACTTCAAACCAGTGCTACATCTTTTGGCTGTGTGTAGGAGGAAAAGGTAAAAGAGAGGAGCGAGAGGGCACAGGCTGCGCTTGATGTTTGATACTCGCTGGATACTGTTACCCTGAGCTGTCACTTCTTCCATGAAGCCAAGAGTGAGAATGTATCCACTGACAATTTTCTTAAAGCCTTTGTTATCTACTTTGCTTAGCTTCCTGTTTCCTGGCCCAGTTAGAGTATATAAATAAAATACAGTGTAATAGATAGACGGAGAGATATGTAGATGTTGAAGGGTTTAATGTTTTATCTTGGCTGATATTACGCGTTCTATTTTTAGAATACATGCCAGAATTTAAGAGAAGAGGGAGTGGAAATGAGTATAATTTGACAGCAGGACTTGTGAAGGATGCATCTGTCTAATACACACTGGACAATCTCCGCTTTGCTGCCTTAGGAAACAATCCCTGTTCAAAAAAGTCTTTGAGCTGCTAGGGGTGGGGGGCTGGTTGTGTGCTGTCTCTGTGTTTCTATCTCCGTTCTCCAGCATTCAGAGATAAAGACAGTCATGCAAAGAGACTTTGTTTTCAGTGTTCACATCATCCTCATGTGTGAAAAGTACTTAGTTGTTTTGTCAGGAGATGAAGAACAACCTGTTCCCAGTGGGACTGTTTCACCCTCTGCGTGTCTCATTGTTATTTGTGAAAAATTGGAAAATTAATTGGAGTGCATTGTTGTTTCAATTCTATAAACCTTTTGTTTAGGGAGTATTGGTGGATTGACTGATGAGTTGTGTACTCGTGTAGTAGAGAGATTAAAACTCTTAATACGGAGTTAATAGGTTAAACACTATCATGTTGACTAAAAACATAATGGGGTAACAGTTTGCCCTTTCAAAGTTGGGTAACTATGAACCGTAAAGCCCACGAACAGCGGCGCTCTTTCTATGTGAAAGGGCAAATGACAATTAGCCGAGAAGCTGAATAAGAGGACAGGAAAGGTTGTGAGGTCAGGGCTCCCTACAGTCTGACCTCAGATTAATGTGCTGCTGGATTTTATTTTTATCCCCATGGTGGCGTGTGCTTTTACAAATGATTCATGCACCTGCTGACAGGTCCAAATTAAACCAGCATGTGGCAACAACAAAGATGGTCAAAATGCTGGTCCTAAACTCCAGCAGGGATTCAGTTTATCAGTGAGGTTTGAAATAAATAGCAAAATGTCAGGCTCGGGAAAATGGCACAAGAGAGCATACTTGTGAAATTGTGTAACATGCCAAAACTGTAGTAAACTGTGAAATAACAACACGACCTTCCAAACTAAATGTGCATGGACAACTGCTCTAACTCCCATTTCAGTTTGTTTATGAAACAGATAACGTGTCTGAAATGTTTAGACGGCAGACCTCTGTTCTGTCAGTTTAGTTCCAATGTAGCTGTTTTAAGCTGTTTTAATTTCTTATTCAAGTTTCCCCAAAATTTGTTTGTACAGTAGATGATCCATCCACCAGCATGTACAAATATGACAGGGGGCAAAAGGATGTCCTGTAGTTGTCTCTCTCCCCGTGGATCTGATGAAGCATCTGACTGAACACACATTTAATTGCTATAATGAACACTTGTCAAGACGTGTCAGTGTTCTGCATTTTTTTTTCCGACTATATCCATTTTTACACAGTCATCGCCAGGCGCTCCAGAACAGTCTCAAAAACAGAGTCAGCATGTTAAGCTTTTGTTCAGTCACTGGCTTAGATGCTGCTGCTGCGACAGACAATTGCATTGGAGGTTGAATTCTACGTAACCGACTCATAGAAGATCTGCAGCTTGCTGTAGGAACAAAAGGGGAAAAAAAGTTCCTCAAGAACAGTCCGTCTTTCCTTTCCTTTCTTACAGTATAGA
Source organism: Cyprinodon variegatus (assembly GCF_000732505.1). NCBI lineage: Eukaryota > Metazoa > Chordata > Actinopteri > Cyprinodontiformes > Cyprinodontidae > Cyprinodon > Cyprinodon variegatus. The sequence continues at coordinate 995,125 of NW_015150664.1, forward strand.
CACATTCATCATTGTGTTTTCTCTCCAGTGTGTTGCTATGAAGGTAAACACCAAAGTATTTACACTCTTCCAACATCCCCCTTAATAATGTACACAGTTTGACATATTTCTTTTCTCATCATTTTTGTTCGCATTTAAGATAAGATTGTTACCAAATATTTCCCCAGATTGGTGGGGGGGAGGTTTTGTTTATTTTCTTGTCCGTTATAGTACCGCAATTAACTTCTGTGTCATCTTAGTAGTTTGGCATACTAATAATAATAATAATTTACCTTAATTGATTTCACACTGGAGAAATTTACCTCTGCATTTAACTCATCCCCTTGGGGAGCAGTGGGCTGCCATTGTGTGGGGTCTGAGAAGCAGTGTGGTGTTAAGGGTCTTGCTCAGGGACCCAGAGTGCAGGCTAACCACTAGGCCAACACTCCGTCATGATTACGTGATGACAAGAAGTCTCAGTTCTACAGAGTGAAAAGAAATAGTGATAGAATGGTCTTTTTTGGCGTTCCACTCTAGTCACCTGTTAAGCTAAAACACTAGACAAAAAAGGTGTGAATCTATTTATCCATGTAGTAGTTGATCTGGAAGTAGTTAACCTTAAAAAGTGCTCTGGTTTTTCTAAATTAGTAACACAAGCTGAACTGTGATAAATGCACTGGTGTTATTTTTTTAATGCAAGGATGTGTAATTTCACTTCCTAAAGGCTGGTATCCTGCAAAACAGTATGCAGTCATTTATTTTTTAGATTCTTGTTAATTATGAAACATTTACAGTTTTGAATTGCTCACCCCTTTGTTCACATGATCACCACGGTGATGCTTCCTCAATACATTACACCACCATTACCAGCCTGCGTAGGATGCATCTATCCTACCATCTCGTCACAGGACAATTTAGACCTCACCATCTGAATTTTCAGCTGAAATAGACTCATCACACCAACAAGTCTTTTTCAAAAGTTTACTGGCAAAGCTTGAAGGGACTGTGCAAATTTTAGCCTTTTTTTCTGTTCCTAGCTGACAGGAGTGGCACTCTGTGGTCCTCCTGTGCTGCCATCTGAGTCATGGTTCTATCATCATATCATCAGTTAGAGACAAAGAGAGATACTTGAATTCACAACTCACAATGCAACTCTGTTATGGAGAAATGTGTCAGTAAACAGTACATCAAGATCCAACAAATAGTATGCAGTCATATGTTGCAGTCAAAATATAAGTTTTTGGTAATGACAGCTTAGGTGTGTTCAGTTAATACACATAATCATATTGTTTTGTTTTTTTTGTAGTTTTCACAGCACTAGTGGGTCACTTTTATGGACAGTAGGTTGACAGGAAAGGGGGTATGGAAGATGGAGAGATGCGGGGGAAGGACCACAGGTCAGATTCGAACCCGGGTCACCCGCCTTCGAGAAGTAAGGCCTTCATACATGGGTGTATGGAGGCCAGAGCACGCCCACACAAAGTATTTTTTATACATCCATTTGTCATTTGTCTTACTTTTATCTTTTCAAAAAATTATATACATCATCCTATGACCACTGACATCAACCAGGCATATTTTACCTTTTTTACCTTTTTTTTTTTGTTTTACTATATGTTTCCTTATAGACCTTATATGCATAATGTAGCACATTAGTTTAAAAAGAAAAAGATGATGTGATGTGTTATGTTGCTGCCATGTAATTGGGTGACTGACAATGTTTTTCATGTGTACAAAGTGGACGACAAAGCTATATAGCAGCTTTGACACCTGTCTCATTCTACATAAAATGTCCCTATTGTGAATGCTGTATCTCCTTTAATTGTAAATTTCCAAATTGAATGAAGTTTTCACAATGTTTTATTATGAATCTTTGTTTAGTGTAGAAAAATCTTTTGATTTTGACACTAACCCAAAGATTTGGGTTAGTTTCACAACGCTTACAGATGTTCATTTCAGTGGCGGCTGGTGGAGTTTTCTCTTTAGACGTATACCAAAAACCAATCAAACATATATAAAGTTATTACACCAGTATATTTGTATGACAACAAACAAAACATAATTTATTAATGTACAGGTTTTTGTACATAAATCTTGCCCTTCTGAGGCTTTCTGAAGGCAAATCAGTGTTTTGGATGGTCCAATATTTTATTTATTTATTTATTGTCACAATAAACCTAAAAAAATATATAATGTACCAGTTTAATAATGGAGAAGCTATTAATCAGCTTTATATTTTTTAATATATAAAAATATACATATTTTATGAGAATGTGTTTATTTAAGAGCTATTATGCAAATAAAAAAACCTAGAAAAAGTAAACTATATTATATTATTTTGCATGTGAATGGTGCCCTCGATTTTATTTTGTAAAAAATACCTAAATTAGGTTTTTCCCTCCCCAAAAATAGCAAGCGTACTAAACTATAATTTGAAGGTTAAAATGTATTTTTTATGAAAATAAATGCCTTAAAATCCTTACTGCTTTATTACTCACCTGTGGCCGATCTGTTCTGGAAATGGGATCCTACGCTACTTCTGAGGGCCTTTGGATTTCAACATAAATCTAGTCTTTTTGAGTTTTATGTTTTCCTCTGTGTTAACATTATGGTATATTGTGCATAACTTAAATAAAGAAACAACTAAATTGCAGATAAATATAATTTAATGATATTTTGTCGGACTACTCTGAGCATGTCCGATGATGACATCAAAGAAGCAGTTTAAAAATGGTGAAAATGGTGAAGCATCAAAATTTTCTCAGAAAAATTATAAAATCTTTTTTAAAAGATGTGAATTAGCATTCTTTAGTGAGTTAAGGATAGAAATAAGTAAGTTTTATACCATGATTACATTATTTACATAAACCCAGACGTATATCTGTTTACGCATGCACAAATGAGCTTACATACGTATCGTGCTTCTGGGACAGATCAGGTAGTGACAATGGCCAAATATTTTTGATCCCCAGGGCGGAAATACGCCACCATTCCAAGACGAACGAAACAGCTTTACTCGTCATTAAAGATAAATATTTATCTTGCACATCTAAAAAATATGTTAGTATATTTCAATTTTGTCATTTAATTTTTATTTGGTTTCTTTATGTCTTAATCAAAGTCATTGGGTGGGTGTAACGGCGCCCTAGCGCCCTCTGTTAGCCAGCCAGTAATGGTTAATTTCACGTTTGTCACTCCTGTCTCCTGTTTTCTATCCCATGCTGGCCAAAGACATTGATAAGTAACTTTGATAACAGCGTAAAAAGTTCAGCGCTTGTTTCTCTCTTACTTCAAAATAAGAGTCTTAAAAATATTAATCACAAGGTGTCAAGAATGATGTACTCACACTAGTAGCACAGACTGAAGCTGGAACTAGAAAACATTTTGGGTTGTCAATATCTTAAGATCTTTTGTCATCTCAGCTGATTATAATGGGACTTTTAGCAAACTAAGGAGGTCTTAAAACATTTAAGCTAAAAATCAGGATTTGTTGGTGTGTGTGGTCAATCCTGTCAACTTGTCAAACACATTTAAGCGTACATTTTTTTTCTCTTGTAGACAGTGTTTAACTTATGTGTTTAACTTCATTTACTCATTTAATTGAAAACAAATGTAATTTTCCCTGTTTCCATGTTCAGCTCCTGTGTTTTACTTTGGAGAGGTCCAGTATCACGTGGATGAGAGTGCTGGCTTTGTGGAGGTCAAAGTGTGGAGGACAGGAACCGACCTTTCCAAAACTGGGACTGTTACAGTCCGTTCTCGGAAATCTGAGCGTGCCTCTGCTGAAGGCAGGTTTCCATAATCAAATATTGTTTTCAAACATTTTAAAATGATTTAATTTATCACTAATCACAATAAGCCCGTATTCTTTGTATCTCATCAACATATTCCAACCATTTGACCCCCTCTCTCTGTTCTGTTTCCAGCCAGTATTGACTATGTTGGCATAAGCCATAATCTGGACTTTGCTCCAGGTGTCAGCATGCAGACGTTTAAGGTCACGATTCTGGATGACATGGGAAAGCCAGAGCTGGAAGGCGCTGAGAGTTTTGAGCTAGTTCTGAGAATGCCAGTGAATGGTGTTCTTGGAGAACCTGGAAAAGCTACAGTCATCATCAATGACTCAGTGTCTGACTGTGAGTTTATAAAATACTACTTTTACATACTGAGTTTTGTTTATTGTTTCTGGATGTAATAAAAGCAAAATATAAATTGTTTAAGTATACAGTCCTTGTCCCAGTTCTTCACCATACCCTGTGAAATTATATATTATACGTTTAACTTGAAATTTACCATATGTAATGTTAAATTAACCAAGGCACAAAATTGGATGTTTTTATTTTCTATAATTTGAATAATCATCCATAAGAAATCATCCCATTGCATGTTTAAAATTATATGTAATTAATCTATGTAACATATCTTTACAATTTCATTAATGAGAGTCAAAAAAATAATATATACTTCACCATATTTACATTTTCTTAGGTGTCGCTGTAAAGCTCTGAACTTTTGTCAGTATTTCATCAGAAAGTCATTTAGATAGAATAAAATACAAAATGATTAATTTAATCTAATGGTGGTTTTGCTCAAAAAGCAAATGAAACAAAATTAAAAATAATGGTGAAAATATATAAAAGAAGTCACAGTTATGTTACTTTAAGAGGTTCACTTTAGTGAATTAAGAATGTCAATTCTATGTTGGATAAAACACTTTCTGAAATAAGTTTTAGCCATATGGGCTTTGTGGAGTCTCTCAGCTCTAATTGACAGGAAAGAGACTTGGAGCTTTCAGCACTAATTTACTTTATTCCCCATCCTGTCATTGTAAATGTAGCTCAGAACTCATTTGGGTTACCATACTGTATTACTTGCTGTTGACACTTACTTCCCATCATAAACAATAAATATACTTGCATAGGGAGCAGAACATTACATTTCAGAAAAGGTATTTAAATTCTTCATTTCAAACCAATTAAATAAAAGAAATTCCACTATGGAACATGGTGGAAACAAAAGTGTGACAGGAATTTAATTTGATTCTTTTAGCGAAAAGTTTTGAGTTTGAGTCATTTTGAGTTATACGATCCACTTACCCTCCTATTCTCAGCCTTTGACGCTTCATGTCCTTTCTGAATAAAGTCAAGACCTAATAATTGGATTGCCAGGGGCTTATTTCATTACTCTTACTACATATTATATTTTATATATTAAACCACAATGACACTGATAAAAATTACCAAATGAGTTCCATTTGTCAAAACTTAGTTTGAGTTGCACTCTATGGTAAATCCTAAAAGTCCTAAATAGATGCACACTAACACTGAAAAATGTGTCTCCAGTGATAAGCTGCAGCTTTTGTCGTACTGTGGAAGCTGTAAAGTATATTTTCTTTAGTTAAGTTATTGCTGCTGAGTGTGACTGATTAATAAGGTTGTTAATTATACAGTAAATGACATTGGAAACAGATAAAAATGGAAAATGGATTATGTTCTTTTAGAGCTTTAACTTAATGAAAGCAACTTAATCCTAAGATTCCACTACAAAAAAAAACACTACAGTTGCCGACCCAGAATTATATTTTTTTTAATTTGCCCTGTAAAAAATGGTGAAATCTTTCTAAGTCTGTGATTCCACTTTACACAACAAAGACGAACAGTTTCCAGTTTTTGTACTCCTCTATTTATTGCATTTGTGGTTTTCCAGCTTTATAAGACAAAAAAAAATCCTTGTTTATTTTGTATCTGCTGCTTTCTGAGATATGCAATGAAACTTCCTTATAACTTTACTTTTGGCTATATTTGACCACCAGTACCAAAGGTCCAGTTTCGTGAAGTGGTTTATATTGGGGAGGAGAGTGACGGTCAGATAACAGCTACAGTGTACCGCAGCGGTGACATCTGGCACCAATCCTCTGTTCGCTGTTACTCCCGTCAGGGCTCTGCACAAGTTGCCTATGACTTTGAGGAGAGACCCAACACAGATGCTTCCATCATCACTTTCTTACCAGGTAGTTCATCAGGCACACCGACACACTGCACATTTATCACATCTTTTCTTTTATTATTTCAACCTGGAGAGACTTACACAGAGAAAAGCAACAATTAGAAAAGTTTTATTGAATGGATTAAACCAGTTTTTTGGCGCTCAGGCCCCGGCAGAAGACACTGATGCTTTGAAATTATATTCACTTGGATGAGTAACCTAGGAAAATAATTAAAGTAATCTCCCCCCATGGCCCGGCCCCTGGTGGAGGAATAGAGGGTTAGTGGGACTGAGAATAGTCTGATGGTGAGATAGGAGATGGGGCGGGGGCGGTTGAAAGTTTGCTGGCGTGCAGGAGAGAGAAGCTAGGCCACATGCTAAGGAGGAGGTGCAGTCCTGATGCTGATTGTCTGAAGCTGGATGAGGGACATTGCAGGTGGTCCAGCTAAAGCAGAAGAATTTTTGCTTAAGCTTTGTATTTAATGTTATTTTTCCTATAGAAATATTTTTTCTCACTGTAGAGCAATGGTTGACAACCTCTTTTACTGACATCCTCAGCTCTTGCAAAGAGCAACAGTTTGGCTCCTTTCTACCCTCATGCTCACACACACACATTGGTGCTTGTGCACATACTGTATGTGCAAGAATGCCGAAAACAAATTTTTCTGAATAATCTTTTTTTTAGTAATAAAATTAACAAAAACTTTTAACAATAATAACAAACTTTATAAATTGTGCTGGAGACAACAATCTCTCCAAAGTATCAGGGTTTTGTTTTTTTCTGCACAAAATTCCGCTGGAAGCTCTTTTCTTTTAACCTGCAGACTCTTTCACCATCACAGTGGATGAATTTTATATGTTCAGTGCCACACTTCTTTTGAATATGAGGCTCTGTGTTTACTCTGTAATATAACAATGCTTTTTGCTCACACAAGGTGAAGTGGAGAAACCGTGTACTCTTTTGTTGGTTGATGATACAATGTATGAGGATGTTGAGGAGCTGAGGCTGGTCTTAGGGAAACCAAGAAGCAGCTCACAGTTTGGTGCATCAGTGGGATCTCTGAATGAGTCTCTAGTTAAAATAAAGGACTCAGCTGACAGTAAGTAAGATGGAGAAAAAAAGAGTCAAAAATTAAGATAAAAGCATTGATTCCTTAATTAGTGCTCAACTTATTTTGCTTTCATCACTCAGAACCCATCATCCAGTTGTTGGAAACCAGGTTTAGTGTCAGTGAACCGAAGGAAGCTGGTACAGTGGCAACTGTGAGGATCCCTGTGGTTCGGGTTGGTGACACATCAAAAGTTTCATTGGTTCGGGTTCATACCAAAGATGGGTCGGCTATCTCAGGAGCGGATTATTACCCGGTTTCTCAAGGTAATCTTTATAAACACTTTCTAACATAGGTTGTTATAGAGCCTCAGTAAAAATTCAAAAATATGCAAAAAACTATGAAAGTACTTAAAAACAGTTTTTTGCAAATGTGCAAAATGTAATATAATGTAAAAAAAACACTGTAAAAGCACAATTTCTTGGTAAGAAAGCTAAATGTCCCATTGATTCAAACTAACTGTGTTATTTTTCTTTTCTGTGTTTAATATTATTAAGAAAAAATTTAAATATGAAGCAAATGCTTACTGTTAATGATCAGATTTTACTCTGACAGTAGCTAATTCCTCAATTTTACAATGTATGTATTTTATTACACCTTTTAACAATTAATGAAGTAATTGCATTAGAAGTTAGAACAATTGGCAGAATGGCTGTTGAGTGCTAAACCAGGTGAGTTTAGCATGCAACAAAGGATCAGTGTGGAAAAGCATCAACTAAGTCTCACTGTTAATTGTGGCGGAGAACCCGTGATGCTACGGATAATTTTTCTCCTGTATCTCCTCTGGGGACCTTATTGAATTGAAGTGTGCCATGAACTCTTTAAAACATTATGAGATTTTAAAGGAATTCATAACCAGTAAACTAAGAACAATCATTAAATGAGCTAAAAAGGTGTTCAAGTCAACAGAGAAATGCTTCATCAGACAAAAATTTCTTACATCATCATCATCTAAGTTCCCTTACCTAAATTCAAAAGAAGACCTTTGCATTGAGTTGAAGAGAATGAAACTTTAAAGCGAACCCTCAGTAATAGTCCTCTAAGAAAACACAAAGGGCTTAAGAGCTGAATAAATGTGTTCCATAAATGTGTTGTTATTGTTAGGTTTCAATCTGAGATCTTATCAAAATAACTTATGACGAGTTTATTAGAAATCTTAAATGTGCTGTTTTGCTTTAAAACAGAGCTTCTCTCCCCCCATGTATCTGCACATTTAACATATAAAGAGACAGTGGCCTTGCAGACAGCTATGTTTGCTGCTAGAGAAATATCACAGATATGAAAGTATGACAGAAACACTTTTTCTAGAATGATCCATTTGTCCTGTTTTTATTTTTTATTTTTTGTACAATTCATTAACTGCATTCAAGGCTGTTTGTGTTTGCCCAGATATTGAGTTTAAACAAGGAGAGAAGCGACACGTCGTAGAGGTGGAGGTGCTGTTTGATGGTATCAGAGAAATGAGGGAGGCTTTTACGGTTCATCTAAAGCCAGATGAGAACATGGTTGCTGAAACTCAGGTTGGTTACGCTTCCATTCTTTTTACCACCACATTATTATTACTTTTAATTCTTAGAGCTCAAACTGTAAGCATAAAAAAAATGCATAGAGCCATATTTATTCAGGTCAGTCCATGTGAGACTAGGGATCTGTTTTTCAGGAATGTCTTGAACAGACAACAGCAGCACTTTGCTGTAATGAAAACATTTCACAATAAATAATAGATTGTTTAAGAAAGTGAAAGAGCAGCCTGCACTCTAAAAGCTCCAGATGGAAACACAAAAGGAGGAATTGGAGGAAGAAACTGAATAAAGAATTCAAAGATAGGCAGTTGTCATAAATTGCTAATTCTTTCTGAAACAGGTGACGAAAGCTATAGTTTACATCGAGGAGTCCAACAGCATGGCTGATGTCACCTTCCCCTCTTTGCCTCATGTCGTGTCTCTGCTTCATTACGATAATGTCGCCAGGACAGCGGACATGCTCCACCCACCAGCTGGCTACCCAGTCATCTGTGTCACAGTGAGTCAAGCAGAGATCCCAATAAACAGTATGACTGTTATGATCTACAGGCAATTTTTAAGGTTTTCAGGAGACAGCAGCGCCAAATCACCCCCTCCATCACCACCACTACCTAAGACTGTCATTAATAAGACACGCTGTATGGTTTAGCAGGGCTTCAGTCCTCCTCATACACAGGAGAATCGCTTCCACTCTTGAAAACAGGCTCAGTGAGACTCTTAAGTGGATTCTCGTGATGTGCTAAGTCATTTGATCCTCAGGTGGCTGCTGTGTGTGGACCATGAGGGTGTTTGTGTGTGAGCGAGTGCAGGAGTGGGGATGTGCTTGTTTTGCTGCAGTGTGGTCAGCTGCGTGGGAGGCTCCTCAAGGAGGTAAAATGAAGTAGTCTTGTCAGAAAATAACAAAAAAGTGTTGAGTGCTACACCAGGGGGGGGCTTAGTGTCAACAGGTTTAAAAGCAAATCTGCAGAATCTCTTTAAACCTCACCCCTCTATCCATTATCTCTACTCTGCTAAATACCTAAAAGCTAGTTATAAACACTCCATTATGAGAACATAACATACTGAAACATCTGGATTTTATCCTCTCTGCTTTCTTTTTTACCCACCAACTCTTCCTGATTCCCATCCTCCAGGCTTGTGACACCAAATATCCCGACTATGACAAGACTGGTTCTATCTGTGTCAGCGAGCACATCAACAACACCTTGACCCGCTACCGCTGGCTCATCAGTTCCCCAGCTGGCCCCAATGGCGTCACCAGCCCCATGAGGGAGGTGGACTTTGACACTTTCTTTACCTCCTCAAAGATGATTACGCTGGACTCGGTCTACTTCCAGGCAGGTTCGAGGGTGCGGTGCACCGCTCGGGCCGTTAATTCCAACGGGGAGGAAGGTTTGGAGCTCAGCAGTCCTATTATCACCATCAGCCAGGAGGAAGGTGAGAGCAGAACAATGAATTAACCCAATTCTCTGCTTTTCTGCTACTGCAGAAAAAAATTGAAATCAAACAAGGATTTTGCCCCTTGTCTTTTTAGATAAATATACCTAAAATTAAGTATGAACAGTTCAATCCCTGAGTGGGTTTTAGATACAGATTCAAAGTCAGGTGCACACGTTGCAATATGATTCTAGTTTAATAATCCATGGCATGAACTCTTGTTCAACTTATTTATCATATAAGTAAAACAATTCTCTATCGAAGGAAACCTGGCCAATTGCATTGAGACAGTTTCAGGGTGTAGCTTTGTAATGAAAGTTGGTGGTGGTTGATGGACCTACAGTTACTCGACCCAAACACTTTCATCAGGTTTTTATATTTTCCAAAAATGAGCTCAAACATATATTTTTTTAAATAATTTCCTATTGTTAAGAACACAAGAGAACCATAATATACTAATATTAAATTTTATAGATGATTACTTTTAGTGCATTATATATGGGGGTCTATAAAAAAATAACAAATAACAGCCAATTACGATGCTAAAATGGATATAACATCCCTAGAATGTACAATTTTAATTCCATCCATCCATCCATATGGATATGCTGCATTTTAGATATAGCAAAGCATATTTTTTCCTGTAAACTTTCTGGTAGACTTTGAGATATATTTTATTTCATGTTGCATATCCCAATAAATCTGTTTCACCTTTATATCTGCAGCTCTCCCATTTCTCTCTGTGCTCTGTTTAAAAATATTCATGAACCTATAAACAAATATAATGATGCCAGAAAGAAAATTTCAAGATGTGCAGAAGCTCTGAAGTCTGATTTTGTCTGTACAATAAGAAAAACAAAAGATGTGTGTTAATTTTAACCTGTAACAGTGAGTCAAGGTCCTCTAAGAAGCCCAGCTTTTTTTAAACTAATAAACAAGAACACAACATTTAAAAATGTTTTCTCAAGCTGTGTTATAATACTAACGTGTATAAACTTACAATCTGTTGCCATTTTTAACTGAAAAAGCTCTGTATGTCTAATGAACAGATTTTTCTGTGGCATCTAATTTTTTTAACCAACCCGTCTCCTAACTTTTACTTAAACATCTATCACAGTATCTGCCGGTTAAATTCACTGAGTGTGTGTCTCTCCTCCAACCACGTAGCTACTATGTACGCAGTGAAATGCGACCGCAAATCGGATGTCTCAAAGCAACAGATCCGATGATGGCGGGACATAGAAGCAGCGCAAAAAAAAACAAGCACTCAAAATGCTCTGAACAAAGTTAGCCGGCACCCAACCTCTGTTACGTAAAGAGTCTTTACTCTTTACTCTTTAAATATAGCATCAGATAAGCTTGATGGAAACTGCAAAATGTTGATAAACTCCTGGAAATTAGCTAAAAGTTCTTACGTTCTCTTGATGTCGTTTCTGCGAAAAAAGGAATATTTGCAAAAAGGAAGATGAAAACACTTTTTTCGAATCAACGCTGATGTAGCAAACATCTTTCTGGATGTTGTTATTATGCATGTAGACATGGTTGGAAGCAGCATCGGCAGTACTAGTTGACATGTTAACCTAAGAAAAGCTTCCCCGATCGCAACACATTCATTAAAACTAAACAGGAGCAGCCTCTACTTCCTGTTTACCATAGTAAAAACAACACTATTGTAAATGCTAAAGTGCTAACAGAGTGACAGAGTTGATACAACACCTAATAGTTGCAAGTCAACACTATCTAACACTAATGTATAATGCCAAAAGGTAACACCCCACACTAGTTTACCCATTCTTAGTGGTGAGCTACTTCGAACCACAGCTGCCCAGGCATACAGTGACAGAAAAAAGGCTCCCATACATGGACAATGCCAGGCTTCTATCACCATCAGTAGTCATTGCAAAAGAAACCACAGCAATTCACACTTTAACTCCAGACAGAACGCTAATTCTTTGGGGAAAGTAACCCTCTCATAGTTTAATTTAAGTAAATGGGTGTTGAATAAGGGCTGCACATTGTCGCAGGGGGTAGCACTGTTACCTTGCAGCAAGAAGGTTCTGGGTTCAATTCCTGGCACGGGGTCTTTCTGCATGGAGTTTGCATGTTCTGGCCATGCATGCATAGATAGATTCTCCCCAGGTACTTCCTTCCACAGTCAATAAACATGATTGTTAATTGGCTTCCCTAAATTTTCCTTAAGAGTGACAGTGCATGTGCAGGGTTGTGTGTCTCTGTGTTGCCCTGTGACAGTCTGGCCACCTGTCCAGGGTGTACCCCGCCTCTCATCCATAGACTCCCGGAGATAGGAACCGGCCCCACAGCGACCCTGACAAGGACTAAACGGGAGAAAATAAATGGATGGACGGGTTTTGAATTGCCACCGTACTTTACACATATAATGCTTATAGTGGAAATTTTAAATTTTCACGCTGATGTGCATGCTGCTCAAATGTCATACACTGATGACCTCATCTCTGCTCTACTGAATATATCTTCTGTATGTCAGGAAGAGATGCAAAGCTCTCTGACCTTTTAACAGTAGGGGTTGCTGGTGTGTCGGAGTTGCTGATGAAAATCAAGTAGAAACTCAGCACAAGAGCATGAAATGTAAAGTGTAACAGGATGCTTTGCAGCGTAAATAGGCTTCCTAAATTATATGGTATAGTTTATGTTTTATGCAATATAAGAAGGATCACACATGAAGCAGCAACACAGCTCAGGTTGACTGCCTAAACTGTCTTGCAGACTTTCCTTGTGTTAACTATTTATTTAGATTTCGGTTACCTTAAATGCATTCTTCTTTAACATTCACAAATAGGAAAAAGATATTAATACGGTTACAGTTTTCCTAAACAAATCACTTTTATACTGAAGCCATTTTTGAAGTATTACAGCAGCCTTCCTCCCTAAGATGCTGAAACAGAGATGGATATCATAATAACATGGCAAACTCTTACAAATGGAGTAAGGATATTTTAATGTTTTAAAATGTTGTACTTTTAGCTTAAAAGGAAACCCAACTAACCTTTGGTTTCTGAGATCTGATAACACAACTGATAAGTCTAAGGACACAAACATTTTAAGACAATATTTATTCATTCTTTTTAAATTTTATATCTACGTTGACAGTTCGACTTCCAACAAATGTCACCTCAAGGATTTTTCAGAGCACAGGCATAACCACTCTGTATGCATTATAAAGGAAATGTTTAATCCATTTATTCTGTTCACACCAATAAAATAATTAAAAGTGATGTGACATCAAACACTGATTTAATCTCACTCAGTAATTTGAAGAAAAAAACTAATAAACCAACAGATTAAACAAGCACGTGAATACTTTTAATACACATCTGTTTTATTTCATTTTTTATCACCAGGACTATATATCAGTATAAAACAGTATATTGCTACTACTACTGTATACAACACTGCATTAATGAACATTAAAGGTTGTGCAATTTGAGTGATGAAACTGGAAGCTTCTGTACTGTAATGATATAACGATCACAGAGGACTTCATCTGATAAAACAGCCATAAAAGCATACATACATAATTTCTTTTTTGAATATTGGTAAAATCCATGTAATATCTTTACATAGATTATGTCAGATCAGATTTATGGACAAATATAAGATTTTAATAACAAATACACTTTCTGACTCATTTTAACAGGTTACATACCTAGTATTCAGTTTTGCTACGGGTGTGTTGTCTCAGTATGGTTCAGACCTATCAGTCATTTGTCAAAAAGAGAAAAGGGTGCTTGGTTTTTGCTGTTGCTACGCAATCATTTATGCTGCACTCATTCCACCTACACATCCTGAAAGCAACAAGTCTAGACCTGCTCTCCCTGGGTGGTCCCAGTGTATTCCTGTAAAATATGTAAATTGCTGCCTCACTTGGTGATAGCTGTATCACTTTTGTATAAATTACCAGATCTGTCTTCCACTTTAAAAGGACACCAGTTCACATTGCTTCATGAGAAGTATTTGATTTAATATGGAGTTTATGCTTAAGTCTTTTTTTTCTTGTTTTGTTATAAAAAGGTATGTGTCAGCCTCGTCAGATGGGAATTGTGGGTGCTGAACCTTTCTCTGCCAAGCTGCGCTACACCGGAGCAGACGACCCAAAACACCCTAACCTCATCAAAGTGACCATTACCATGCCTCACATAGATGGTAAGTTTGGAGCTGGAGGCAGGCCAGCTTCGAGATGAAGTCAAGTGTAATGTAGTGTGAGTAATATTCACAACTGGGGATCAGAAGCAGCATTGCAGCCAGAATATTGATTAAACCCCAGAAAAAATATATATATATATTGAACCGAAGCAACTACTTTATATTGTTTTGGTTTTACTTTTATGTTCTTCACTATTCGAGATTCTTTTGCATTTTTCTTTTTTCCTGCAGAGTTTAAAGTCCTTTATTTTTTAATTGAATTAATGTCCATCAAACATTTTCACATTTTGTTAATAAATTATTAGGCGCTCGTACTAATGAATGTTCATCAGGAAAACAAAACTTGATATAAGTCAGTTTACTCTAGAAAAAAAACCCTTATAAGGTCGTTAGGGGTTTGCATCAAACAAATACAAAATGGTTAAACAGCACAAAGAATAAGATCTATTCTAGCAGCACTTTATAGGACGAGTCCCATTTCAGCATTGCATTCCCAACTTTTAAATTTCTTTCATTATACTTTGTTTCCTTGTTTCAGTCCCCCTCAAAATCTGTTGTCTTTGCTCATTTAACTCCATGACAGTAAAAACCTTGTTTGGACACTGTCTGGTAGATATATAAACAAAAACAACTACCCTTAAAAATAGGAACTTAAAAATAACAAGAAATAGATTCGATAACATGTATCTGAGGCTTAATTAAAGCAACAGTTACATCATTTTTGAGTCTTTCAAATACATTATAAATCTATTAACAATGTTTCTAATAGTAGCATTTAAAATGGGTTCATTATTTTATATATAAATGTTGGCCTAGTGGCTAGAGCAGTGCGCTTCTGCTCTAACAAGTTTCCAAGTACCCTGTTCGATCCCCACAGCCTGCACTCTGGGTCCAGCTGACTGGCACTAGTCCAGTAAGGGACCTTCAATAGGATCCAAAGCACATCATTGTTTAATTTTGCATTTCGGCCTAAAGAGCAGCTTAGACTTCACATCAAATGTCGCTTAGGTCTGGTCGCGAACTAGTGTTGCTGGTATGCTTCTCGGTCAGTTTGGAATTTCTAGGGACACACAGCAGTTTCCCTCCAAAGTGCAAGGGGGAGCCTATTCGAGAACTCACGCGAACTTCAGAGGATGGTCACGAGAACGTCGGCAACGCCGGCAGGAGTGTTTATCTTCCGAAACAACAATGGCACGTCTGCAAAATATCACGGTCACGGAGATGCATCTAGAGTTGCTAGACATCGAAGAAGAACAGGTTCTGTTAATGGATCGACCCGCCTCAATTAACCTTTCATCATAGTTGTCCATTGTACTTGTTCCTCAGTTTTTAAAAATGGCACCAGCACCGAATCGAGAAGGAAGACTACACAAACAGCCACAAAGGCATACCAAGGACCAATCACAGCTGCTTTTTGTCTGCGCACTTCCGCTTGAGGCCTGCGCGGATTTGCTGTCCAATGCGTAGTCAAGATTTTTTTAACACGGTTGCAGAACCTCTGCGCAAGGGGCGTGACGCATAGCTTCTGGCAGGTTTTAAGTAAAAGTACCTTTATAGGAGAAGGGGCAACACAAAACATTGGCGCTTAGGGTGCCCAAAAGGCTAGCACCGCCCCTGTACATTTAATAAAAGACCTTTACCTGTACCCTCAGAGTTGGTTCTACAAGTTGATTCATTGTAGTTGAATATATACATAGAGAGAGAAACCTTACAGATGTTATTTTCAAAAATAAGCAATCTGTTGTGTTTTTTGCATCAATTTGTTGCACTTTGCACACATGCACTATTTGTTTGTCTTTCCCATAACATCCCAATGTAATAACTTTAAGCTTCTCTTTTATATGTTGTGAGATTTGAAAAAGTTGAAAGGTTCTGAATAGTTTTACAAGGCTGTACTACTATATCAAGGAAAGGTGAACATGTTTGGACTCTTTTCTCTTTATATTACACAGGTATGCTTCCTGTGATCTCCACTCGGCCCCTCACAAACTTTGATCTGACTCTCAGTCCGGATGGAACCCGAGTCGGAAACCACCGCTGCTCAAATTTGCTTGACTTCAATGAGGTCACAACAGGTCACGGCTTCATCACGGCTTTGACACACAGCCCCGAGAGCATGGCGGAGTCTGCGCCCTACCAGTTCAGTGGCTCTTTGCGGGGGAACAGCACGCTTCGCTTCTACAAGAACCTGAACCTGGAAGCATGTCTGTGGGAGTTCAGCAGCTACTACCACATGTCTGAGCTGCTTACAGATTGTGGAGGAACAATAGGCACGGATGGACAGGTGTGTGTAATCTATGCTCAAAACCTCTTTTAAGATTCAATCTAGAGATTGTGTTTACATATTTTAATGTGGTCTCTGTTTGGATTGGTGGTTGTGCACATTCTATTTACAATTGTCTAAATGAGGAGGCCGCACAGACACAGCGGCACCATATCGATTTTCCTCCTTATAATGTGCAGTTTGTGTGTGTGTTTGCGTGCTTGTGATGGACAGCTTTCTGTGAGAAAGTACACAGAAACACACTCAAAGTTTGAGTAAGTTCCAGCCAAGACCACCCCCATTGTGTTTACCACTGTTTGAGATATAAACTCCTATACGTGGAGGTATCCATAGGATCTATTTTAATAGCTTTACTTAATGTGTTCATCAAAACCAAATCCTTACAAGGTCAACATTTCTATTTTTTTAAAGTTGCTTTTTCAGCACTGTAATTTTGTAGTGCTTATATTTTTTCTTATATATAGTTTCTCTTGATAAAGACCATGCTCATTTCCTGCTGTTATTTTGTCCTCCAGCCTTTGATCTAAAAGCTTCTTTTTGCTGATTTGCCTGATGAATATGTGGGGGTTGGTATACAGTGCATATGATGCAGTATGACATAGAGACCAGGTAAGAATAATAGTTGCTGGAAACGGCTATGACCACTGGTACACAATATTTACAAGTAAGGCTTATAATCTACAAGTCTGAGGTCCAATTTGTAAAGTGCAATTGCTATGCTTCAAAAGAACCACATTTCTAAGGGGGTCACTACCTTATTGTTGTGACGCCCTTACAGATGCAGATCTGCAAATCAAGGACCACAAAATACCAACAAAAACTTTGCACTAGTGGCACTTAGTTTTACTTTTTGCTTACTTTACTTACTTTTTCTCCTACTGTGAGCTCTTAAGCATGCGCCACATTAGATTCAACAGACATTCTTAAAGGAGAAGTTCGGTTTTTTACACTTTAAGCCCATTTTCTGTAGTGTCCAGGATGAAATCGAATGATCGACACCAAAAGATTGACAATTGCTCCTGTCTCTGCTTTTTGGCTCATTTAGAATCACCCCCTGGCTGCTTTAGAATGGCTTTCATAGAGCATGTCCGATAATGTCCTTAAAACAACCTTAAACGTTCTTTTTTTAAAATATGCTACTCACCGGGTCGTCAGCGCTGTTCAATGACGTTCCAAAAAAAGTTTCGTGAAGAAAAAACGTTCCTGTAGTGTTTTATTTAGCATTTTGTAAATCCCATTGAGTTCTGTAGGAATAGTCAATATTCCGCTGCCACCGGAAACGGAAATGGAGCCTGTTTACACAGTTGTAGTCTTTTCGCTTCACTCTGTGTACTCCGACGTCGAGAATCAAGAATCCACCTTTCGTATTCCATTTTCAGAGTTTTTTAAAGTGTTTAACAGAGACGTTAGCACCTCGACGTCGGAGTATGCAGAGTGAAGCGAAAAGACTACAACTGTGTAAACAGGCCCCATTTCCGTTTCCGGTGGCAGCGGAATATTGACTATTCCTACAGAACTCAATGGGATTTACAAAATGCTAAATAAAACACTACAGGAACGTTTTTTCTTTACGAAACTTTTTTTGGAACGTCATTGAACAGCGCTGACGACCCGGTGAGTAGCATATTTTAAAAAAAGAACGTTTAAGGTTGTTTTAAGGACATTATCAGACATGCTCTATGCAAGCCATTCTAAAGCAGCCAGGGGGTGATTCTAAATGAGCCAAAAAGCAGAGACAGGAGCAATTGTCAATCTTTTGGTGTCGATCATTCGATTTCATCCTGGACACTACAGAAAATGGGCTTAAAGTGTAAAAAACCGAACTTCTCCTTTAACTTCCGTAAATGATTGTAAATGATCCTCATAAAAATTATGCAGTCCACCTCCGTTTAAGTGAGCATGCATTCATTAGAATTCCAATTCTGCATAAATAAGGTACGATAATTCCATATAAGGATACGGCTTACAGCGCTTGTTAGAAGGTGTTCATTCACGGAAATGGCATTGAAGACGAAAAAGAGAGAGTTTACCAGTTTCGAGATTGAGGTTCTGCTGACTGACAGCTGAGCAGCAGAATTAAAGAAGCAGTAAAAGCCAGGAAGTGCGGAACTAAATCACAAGAGCTGTAAAATGCTTTGGTTGCACTGTTGCAAAAGTAAAAATAAAAATAATTTGATCAATGAAAACCACTGTTGGAGGTAAGAGGTGTAACAATGACATAAATGCTTGATATGAGTTCTCCATCAACCAACATGAAACAACATTCTGCTAAATATCCTATTAATACACACACACACACCTGATCTGCACATCTCCAGCCCACATCTGTCATTCCTTCATCACACTCTGTCTCTCTCATAAAATGCATAAACATAAAAATGTTATTGGTAAAACTAATTTGACAAATTCAGGCAGACCCAAACCCAAACATTCCACAATTTATGTAATAACAAACCCAAGGAGCTGTAATGGATTGAAATGAGTGTATGTCCTGTTGTTAGAGGAGTTTCAAGCAGCAACATGTTGCTTAACCTCCTCTCTGAACTTTCAGATTGTCATTTTAATAGTAGCTTGACCTCACATAGAGCTCACTTACTGTTCGTTCCTTTGACAAAATGACAATAAAATAAACCAGTCATTCAAAAAAAGTAAAAAGAAACAAAAAAAAAACAATCCAATGGACTTTGTTTCCAAATTTGAAAACATTTTGCTTCCCATCTAGAAAGCTTTTCCAATTCAAAATGTCAGGATTAGCATTTAGTTCTAGGCTTTATAGGGTGGACCAAAACAACGGCTTGTTTTGGCTTAGAAAACATGCAAATTGAACCAGAAGAACAGGTCCACCCCTTAGGAATGGGAAGTCGTTTGAGTTCTTTGTTAGCCTGCAATACCTGATACTGGTCTATGCTTCTAAAAGGGGGGTCGTTAGAGGGAATTGTTGGCCTGGCTAAACAGGAAATATGTCTGGTCCCCTGTAGGGGGTGGGGGTTTGCAATGATAGCGGGAAGGAATCAACTCTATTGCTGCATTTAGGTTTTTGAAAGCTTAAACCTGGGCTGAAACCTACCCCATCTGTTTAAGGTTTTTTTTTTTAGATAATCAGTTTCACATGCAAATGGAATAGACAACATGTGGAAATTATTGGCAATTAACAAGACGCACTCAATAAAGTAGTGCTTCTACAGGCAGGGACCGTAGACCACTTCTCAGTACCTTACTGTGTGCTTCGTGAATGATGTTTTGGTCAGTTTTGAATGTTAGTGGTACTTTCACACTCGCAGTAGCATGACACAGACTGTAAAACTGACCTAAGTGGCTCAGGTACTGCTGCTCAGCCAGTATGGCACAGCAATACAAGCTGCGTCAGGAAGGTTTGCTGTGTCTGTTAGCGTAGTGTCCAGGGGCAGAAAGCGCTACCAGCAGACAGGCCAGTGTACCTGTAGATGGAGAGTAACAGGACCACTTCCTCCGCCTTTGTGCAAGGAGGAACACAAGGAGCACTGCCAGAGCCCTGCAAAACGACCTAGAGCAGCCCATAAATATGCATGTGCCTTCACCACTGGTTAGACTCCATAAGGATAGTATGAGGGCCCGACATCCACAGATGGGGGTTCTGCTCACAGCCCAACACCATGCAGTACACTTGGCATTTGCCAGAGAACACCAGGATTGGCAAATTCACCACTAGTGAATGTGCTGGAGAACCTGGAGACACTGCCTGCAACATCTTTCAACATGACAGGTATGGCAGTGGGTCAGTAATGGTGAGGGGTGGCTTTTCCTTGGAGGGCCACACAGCCCTCTATGTGCCCTCCAACAGCAGCATGACTCCCATTAGGTACTGAGATGAGACCCTCAGACCCCTCGTGAGACCATATGCTGGTGGGGTTGGCCCTGGGTTCCTCCTAATACAGGACATAGCTAGACCTCATGTGGCTGGAGTGGGTCAGCAGTTCCTATATAATTGGAGGCATTGAAGCTATGGACTGGCCCACCCTTTCCACAGACCTGGATCCAATTGAGCACATCTGGGACATCATTTCTCAATCATCCACTAATGTTACATTGCGCCCCAGACCATTGTGGAGTTGACGGTTGCTTTAGTCCAGGCCTGGGAGGAGATCCCTCAAGAGACCATTCAACACCTGATCCGGAGCATTCCCTGGCATTGTAGGAAAGACATACAGGAACATGGAGGCCACAAATAATACTGAACCTCATTTTAACCCGTTGTAAGGACAATAAATGAAAGTTTGATCAACCTGTAGTCTGTTTTCTTCACTTTAATTTTGTGTGTGACTCTAAATCCAGGCCTCTATTGGATAAAAAAATTGATTTCCGTTGATGATTTTTGTGTTGTTATTGTGCAGTGCATAATGATGTATCCTAATAAAAAGGACAGTTACTTCTAAGTAACAACGAATGTAGTCGTATGATTAAAAAAACAAAGTTTGGATAACAGCTGACCGATTACACAAGACTCCTGTGTCAAGTCTGGAGCTCTGGTAAAATGTGTTCATACCTGAGAGATTAGAAATAGGAGAAAAATGCCGAATGCGACATTCAAACAATTTCAATGCAATTTTTTTGTATTAAAGCTTCTAGCACAAGGCCCATTGTTTAGCATTCATAGGAATATAGCCCCCTACAGCCTAAGACCCTTAAATTCATTGCACTCACTGTTTAAGTGGCAGCTATTCACATGGGAGTACATGTACGTGGGGCTGGTGTATGTCTATATGCTGTTCAAGGGACGAGAGATGTTGTATGGTTTTATTCCATACTCCATCTGAAAAAATTCTTCAAATTAGTATAATTTTATTCTCTCTATGTGAAATAATGCATTTTGTTTATTTCTTCTGTAACTCTAGCAAAGATGTGGACACACAAATGCACAGATAAAGTCATAAGCTGATAAGAAATAACTGGATGAAGAACAAAATACAGTTGCTACAGTTTCCCTATCTTCTGCTTTTTCTAAGACAGTTTTAAACACAGAGAGAAAGTTCTATCATAAAACAAGAACATTAAATTATTGCTGGAGTAGATCAGCTGATAGTCCCTACAAGGACAGTTTCAAGGATATAAAGAAATGCAAAGAAAGAAATGTAAGGCCAGGTTTACTTTATTTGGACAGAAAAAAATAAAAAACAGAGAATGTGACATTAATTTTAACAATAATTTCAGATAATTCCCTATGTGAGTTGGAGAACGTAAACGCATGAAGAAAAAATGTCTGTATGTTCTGCGGTACCCTAACCCTTTGGCAGCATTACTAATAAACACAAGCAAAAGTTGTTTCATCTGCAGTGATTACAATGAAAAGCAGTCTTAAAATATATACACCTGAATTATGAGGTCTGTTGTTAAAGATAAAGATAAACTTTAAATGTAGGTGATACTGTTTCTTGTCATATAAAGCTTTTAAGGCATAGAAAATAAAGCCAAAATTCTATTCAACGGGGTCATCTAGTGGTAGTGTGTGGTACTGCATCATGAACACCTAAAGTGATTTAATGAATAATATACAGGTGATTTGTCACATTTATTAAAAGAATGTTTATTGAGCTTACTTTCACACAAGGCATATATGTGTTTTAATTGGGAAAGGAATTTACTTAAAAAAAAATGTCAATATGTGCTTACATCACTGTATACTAGTTGTTTGTGAACAACACAAGAAGGCGTTTGACATCTTGAACACACTGAGTAGGAGTGGAAGTTTTAAAGGATCATGAGGAGGAGAGCTATGTGTTCATCTGTTACATCTCTTCTGTACTTATTATAGCCTTGCAACCTACAATTATTCTTTAATCTGAAGAGTGCTTTAAATAACTCTCACTTGTATAAGAAGGATTTTTTTTTAAATAAAAAAAATAAACTTACAAGACTTATTTAAATGAAAAAAAAGCATAAGATATTACTCACAGGTGTCAGCATTTAGTTGTTTTTCAAATAAACTGATACAAAGTTTTCACTAATTTCCACCTGAAACCTCTTTGCAGGTTCTGAACCTGGTCCAATCATACGTGACGCTCCGTGTGCCTCTTTACGTGTCTTATGTGTTCCATTCACCACTTGGCACGGGGGGTTGGCAGCACTTTGACCTCCAGTCAGAGCTTCGCCTTACTTTTGTTTATGACACCGCCATTCTGTGGAAGGATGGCATCGGGAGCCCCCCGCAAGCAGAGCTGCAGGGTAAGTTCCTGTTAGTGTGAAAGTAAAACCTTAAAAAGAAGTTCCTATATAAATGATGTTGTTTTTATATATATTTATTTATTTTATTAACTTATTTTTAATAGGATCGTTGTATCCTACCAGCATGCGCATTAATGAGCAGGGACGTTTGGTGGTGAATTTCCGCACCAAAGCTCATTTCAGGGGACTGTTTATTGAGTCTCATTCTAAGGACAGAATAACCAGAACTGGTAAGAAATCATTACAGATTCAGATTTAGATTCTTTAAACAAGCAAACAAAACAATAGCAATGCTTTTAAATGTCTTCAACTGTGTGCAGCAACATCTCTGTTATCCACTGTGATGAGCGAAGACCACCCTGGCCTTATATTCAACCTCACCTTAGTGAGGAGTGAGCCCACCTACAACCAGCCTGTGCAGCAATGGACATTCATCTCCGATTTTGCTGTAAGATTATCACTCTTTTTTATTAAATTATTTAAAAGAAACAACCTAACTTAATGCTATAGCTTAAATTTAAAACAGGGGAACAATGCAAGGATAGACAATGGATAGAGGGATGGAAAAGATGGGGGTTATTTGTCCCGAAATGTAAAACTTAAGTCAAGACTTGGAATTTGTTAATCCGTCAGAAATAGTAAAAAATAGATTTTTTTTTAAAAATATATTCAGATTTATTGAGAAGCAGTTGTAAGAAGCATCTGTTATTTATTTATTTTTTTCCTTGGCATTTCATTAGAAAAGCATTATCTCAATAGGAAGCCTGTCAGGTTTAACCAAAGTGGTTATAAGCTGTAACTTCTTTTAAAACCTTGATGTACTGTCATACCAAACCAGCTCCTGTCTGAGCTCTACAGAGAACATGAGGGCCACAACAGAGGGACAGACTAAAATCATTGTAACCTTTGTATACAGGTCAGAGATTATTCTGGAACATACACGGTGAAGCTGATCCCCTGTACAACATCTCAGAACATAGAATACACTGTTCCGCCTATCTGCAGTCCCAGACAGGCTCTTACATTCGACCTTGACATCAGATTTCAACAAGTAAGAATAACCCTGTTCAACCTTTTGTCTTTGTTAATCAGTTTTTTGTTTGCTTGTTTTTTTTGTCAAGAGCTGTGTTGCCTTCTCTCACTTAAAAAGCTGTATCCTCCTGCAGGTGAGCGACCCAGTTGCAGTGGAATTCAGTCTGAACACTCAGATGTTCTTGCTGTCTAAGAGGAATCTCTGGCTTTCTGATGGCTCTATGGGTTTTGCTCAGGAGAGTGATGTTGCCTTTTCTGAAGGTGAGACTTTCTATTTCTTACATTTCTTTTAGATAGTTGTTGTTTATTTAGTTTTAGTTGTTTTTTTTGCAGAACATTTCCATTTGAAAGAAGTAAAGAAAATATTAGAATATATTTATATGTATTTTATCTGGGGTCTCCACTTGATTGTGTGAAAAAGTAGAAAAAGTAGAAAAAACATTAAGAACTGAGGTGATCGATAAAAGAACAGCAGTAAATAGAACTCATGACTCCTTTACCTTTTCAGGTGATACAATATACGGCCGAGTCATGGTGGATCCAGTGCAGAATCTGGGAGATTCTTTCTTCTGCAGCATAGAAAAAGTGTTTCTCTGTGCTGGAGCTGACGGCTATGTACCCAAATATAACCCAACAAAGTTTGAATTCGGCTGTCTGGCTGATTCTCCAACATTGCTGTACAGATTCAAAATACTTGTTAGTATACAACTCTTTTGTATTTATTAAAACTTTGAGAACAATACTTTCTTCTCTGCTTTATTTTATTTATAAATCAATATCACTTGATTCACCAGGACAAGGCCCAGCCAGAGACTCAGACACGTGAGTTCAGAGATGTCAGCTTTAATGCAGTGCTGGCAGTAGACGACCCATCAGCTTTATCTCTTGTCAGACAACCAGGATCAGATGGCTTTAGACTCGACTCTACAGCCATGTTCCAGGTATGCAATGTCTTATTCTTTAATAATGCATTTTATGACTGACTTTTCATCTCTTTTTATTAACCGTCTATCTGTCGATACAGATACTTTCCGATCCTGTTTTAGAAATATAGGTTAACATTCAAAAGGTTTTGCTAGCCTTTCTAAATAGCTAATTTCAGGCTGTGTGTGCATGAGGGAGATGAGTCCCTTTAAAACCATGTTTCACTAATGTTTTAAAGCTGGTCTGTGGCATTTAATTTTTAGTTGTGTCTCTGCTTCATTACACCTGAATCAAGTGTGGTAAAGTTCTGCAAGGAAATCAGCCTTGAGGACTTTAGCTTGAGATTTGTTTTTGTTATACAAACAGATAAGCTTACTTTAGTCCTCTAGTATCTGTAGATCCACTAGTATCACAAAAAAATAGTCCTTGTGTTTATATCATGGTGAATTCGGGGTGTGAATTGTACTTTTTTTTTGCTGTTGTTCTCAGTAGAATGCTTGATTAAATTTTTTCTCATAACTCCTACAGCCTTTTTTTGTGGATTCATTACTTTTCTCATCCTCAGGTTGCTGCAGGGCGTGAGTGGTATATACACACTATTTACACTGTTCGTTCCAAAGAAAACACCAACAGGGGCATTGGGAAACGCAGTCTGGAGTACCACTCTTTTGTTTCCACCCTGACATCATCAAGCGAAAAAGGCCATCGCAGGAGAAGGGCTGCCAGTGAGGAAATCAGCGCCATCGCCGAGGATATTGGAATAGATAACAGCCGAGGGACCAACATCATGCATATTGCTTTGGACCGCACAAAGAGAAGGTCCAAGGGATCGCCTGAGCTGTTCTCGGGTGGAAGAGAACTTAGTAAGCTGAACACTGATGATCAGGAGGAAAATCTAGTGAGCATAGTGGGGGCGCTGGTGGGGCTGCTACTGACAGTCCTCATTATTGTCACCATTACGCTGGTGCTGAGATCCAGACAGAAGGAGGGGAAGGAGGTATGGAGTGAGGGGGTGCAGGAGGTGGTGAAAGGGTCCGTCAGCACTGAACCCATGCTGGTGGTGAGAATGCAAGACTGCCACAACAGCTCTGAGGTCTGAGCAGCGATATGCATGGACCGGACAGATGGACATAGGGGATATATGGGGGTTTTATATGTTCTTTTTTTTTTTTCCTGAGTTGGTTTCACAACACCAAAAAATTACATTGAGCAAATGCATTACTGAGTGTGTCTGTTAATGTACTGCATTCATTCAAGGGCACTCATTACAGCACTATGCTATGTATTTATTTATCACTACAGCTTTGACTGATGGTACCATGCTATTCCCAGTTTCAGGATAATGGCTTAAAGTGCCTGAAGTAACTTCAGGACATTAAACTCCAGTTTCCATAGAAAAGGTCAAACATGCATTGGTCTAAGTAGAATGGAAGTTAAGCCAGTATGTGGTTTTGTATAACCTTCAGCAAAAATTTGAAGATTTCACATTATCAGAATTTTAATGAAAAGGTTTAAATGCTCCTTTTTTGCCTGCTTTGATAACCGTATGTCTTTGAACATGTTAGGTTATGACATGTTTACATGACTACTTGAAGTGCTGTTCAGGGATGCACATACAGTATAAACCGATAAACTTTAGCTGTGGCTTTTGCAGTGAAAGAACACCTGTTTCGGCTGGAAACATTCCCGTGATTAGTTGATTCTTTTTCATAGTTAAACAGACAAACTGCTCTGAGATGAATTGAAAGCACTGCTGTGAGAAGATCAGATTTTGAAATAATAATGATTCACCCTTATGCCCTTTGTCACTGGATAAGATCCTGTGTTTTTCATCCCTGACTGCATTTTACAATAACAGAAAACTGTTGCTAAAGAATTGGTGAAACACGCAATGGAGCCCTCAGACATTGAACCATTGAAAATGCAGATTAATATTGACTCACATTACAGTCATGTGTCACCCTAATAATCTCCATGGTAGTATACATTAGTTATCAAGTTTTTGGCTTCTGACCCATAAAATGGTACCAGAATGGTCTCACGACCTAAATGTTTGGTGAAATACAAAAATTGCTAAAAACCCTGGTAAAAACAGAAATAATAGTAATAAAAACAGCATAAATAATGTGTATTTTGTTTAGTCTAGTTGTGAGTGATATGCTGGTGAAGATTCGCAGTCATCTAGGTCAGAGTCATTCCAAGAAAGTTAAAAACCAACCACTGGACTTTGTCTCCAAGTTTGAAGACATTTTGCTTCCCATTCAGGAAGCTTTTTTAATTAAATCGAAAAATAAAAAAGCTTTTTTTTTTTTTTTTGTAACTGATGTTTTAATATGTTTAAACATATAGAAATGCTTCATTATCATAATTTTCAAAGTTTACTTTAATTTCTCAAAAGGATTTCTAGACCCCACACTTGTAGATCTGTGACCTCATGCGAGGTCATGACCCCAACTTTGGGAATCAATGGTATACTTTACATAACCAGAGCCTGTTACCTTAGGATTCCCTCCAAAACTTTATTGACTGAAACTGCATGCCATTAAGGCATTGAATTTAATATTCTCAATTTATGAACCATAAATAATAAAATTTTGTAATTATTTACAAATACCTTTTTGTGTGTAACTAATGGAAAATAGGACAGCAGCAGTGTCTGGCAACATGTTGGGGAGGGGCAGCATTGTTTACTCCGTGCTCCAAATGCAAAAAGAAATCTCTGGTTCCTCTAGTACTTCACCATGCATCTCATTTAAACAACATTAAATAGGAGGGACTTTCACTGGCTAATCCTTGTATGCTCTGATGCTATTAGTCAGCCAATGCTTACCTCTGACTCTACCCAGTGCAAAAGCGAATATTTAAAGCTTCCCTTTAAAAGAAAGAAATGATTAAAACACCTCTACTGTCACCAAACAGTTTGCATTTTAGTTCTTAAGGTTTCTCCCTTATGGCTTTTGCAGGCTGAGAAATAGAATTAAGGATGTTAATGATGTAGTAGGGATCCAAGAGGATGCAAAGAGATCCTGTACCTGTTTTATTGTGTCAGTATATAAAAAAAAAAAAACATATATTATCATAGTTGTTTTTTTTTTCCAAAATGAAGGGGTATTCTTTAGAAAAATCACCCTGGATTTCCAAATTTTTTGTAGAAAACTATTTTTTTTGTTATTTTATCTTTATCTTACATATCTATTCCTAGTAAATAAAGAATCTGACAATAGTTTTGTTGGATTATTTGGTAATCAATTTTTATTATACATATTAATGCCATATTAATTCATATCATTTTCCAATTATTATTTTTTTTGTACTGTATTGTGGGGTTACTTATATAAACCATCCTGAGTGTAGGTGATCCATTGTGTTTTTGCCAGGATACTGTTATATTTATTAAAGGTTAAGGGAAAGTTTTTTTTTTTTTAAACACAGGTTGAGGTATGCTTGAATAAAGATGCTCATCTCAGGAGTTTTTTTTTTTTTTTCCTTTTTATGTGCACGGTGTTGTAGTTTTGACTGAAAGGAAATTTCCCAAGAGCCACTGTCAGCCTCTTTGTTTCACTAAGCGTCCAGTGCTGTGGTTATAAAAAGACTTGTTCACACCTGATGATCTGACCTCTGTTTTCTCACATTGTGTTTCTAAGCTGTCTTGGCAGTGCTGTGTAGATTTATTGTTTATGGACAAGCGATGCACACAGATTAGCTGCTTACAGATCACTATAGGACACAGTACAATATAGCTTTTGCCATTTTACATAGGTCCATGATTTTATTAAGATCCCTTCTGAAATCTACTGATAATGTGTATTGTTATATCAGTGTCTTATTCTGCTTTGAACGTCTTCAGATCGGTGTGCTTGAATGTGTGTCTCATAATGATGCTGTGACTCATCAATGTATAATTATGGCTGGTATTTACTCCGGTAAGTAGATGTGGTTTTGAGGTGTGAATCAATGGGAAGATTCTGTACACTGCTGAGATTCAACTGTGATTTTCATTTTGGACCCTGATTAATTAGAAAATGCCACCGCATTTAACATCAAACGCACTTTCTTGCATCAAATTCTTCACATGCCAATACAAGCTATGCAATGTAACGTACACTCCACAGGAAGTCATCTACATATAGACCACATTTTCAGCACAATCAACCTTGGTATTGTCTTTTTATGAATTGATTTTTATGTAAATGTAATAATAAATATTGTTTACTGGTGCCTGGTGGTGAGGTTTTATTTCTTTTATTTGTATTGAGTAGAGTTTTAAAGAGCTTTCAATATGAGTTGCAGTAAAGAAGTTTTTTCTTTAAATTCCCAATGGATATTACTAACAACCTGGGTATAGAAACTAAATAAAGTAAGAAAAAGTTGAGAAGTAAAGTGAAATGATAAAATAAGTATTTAACAATTCAAGAAAATAAGCAGTGACACGGCACAGGAAATTTGGAAACTAGTATGTTCCAATTACCAGCCCACTATCATATCAATAATATCACCAATATCAGTAAGTTTATTTCAAATAAACTTTATCAATGTTTTTCATTGTAAAATGTTCACAGAAGAAGCTTAACAGCTCTGCAGAAAGTAGACGTAGACGCATTTTGAAATTTCTCAGTGTCCACTCATTACCATTGGAACCATTAAGGGGAAAGAATATTAGTTTAACATAAACTAGCCAGAATTGGGGGCCTTTTTTGGATTTTTTATCTGTCAGAAAAGTAAAAGAAAAAATGTATTTTTCCAAAACCCAAGCAGCACTTCCAGTTCAGACAGATATGGCAATAGCTGATAGTTCCAGCTTTATCCTTAACACGTCTCCACCCATTAAACCTTAATGACCTTGCCTACCCATAAAACTCCACTGTTAAAGTAAAGCTTGTTGATGTCATGATCTCCAGTTGCAGTTTGTTATTTTTTAGTTTTAAAATTTCCTTAATGATAATGTTCTAATAGCTCTTGCATATTCTATTGTTAGGCTCATTTGGGTTTTGTCATCTGAGTTCATTCCTCTGGGCTTAATTTTAAAGGATTGGTGTTTTCAATATCTGTCTATTCTTTTGTGTTTAATAATAACTGATAATAATAATAATAATAATAATAATAATAATAATAATAATAATAATAATAATAATAATAATAATAATAGAACTTTATTGATCTCACATTGGAAAAATTTACCTCTGCATTTAACCCATCCCCTTGGGGAGCAGTGAGCTTCCATTGTGGGGCACCCAGGGAGCAGTCGGGCGTTAAGGGTCTTGCACAGAGAGCAAGGGTGGCAGTCTATGGGAGGGGGCTCGAACTCATAACCTCAGGATTCCAAGCTCTATGACCTAACCATTAGGCTTCCACTCCCCCTGTTTAAATTTCTCTTTAATTTAAGTATTCTTTTACATTTTTAGTTACTTTAGTTCCATTTAAATACCTCCCTGTGTTTCCATGCAGCTCTATTCTTGTGAGGCAGGCAAGCCTCCTTCACCTACCCTGTATTCACTATGCATCAGATGATCCCCAGTTCATCTTATTAGCTCTTCCATCCCTGCCTCAGTATATTGGTTCACTGGTTCTCATTTTCTGCTGAATTATTCTATTTATCTGCCTCATTCTGTGATCTTTTACACTGCATGTTTTCTCCCTGTTGGGCTGTCAGTTCTCTATCTGCGTTCCCTTTTTTTCATGTCTGATGTCTGATTTGAAGCTTATTTTAGGTTTTCTGATTAACAAAGTGATCAAATGTTGGGAGAATATTTGGTGAATAATGTTATATGGGACAAAAATGTTACTATTTGCTTGTCCTTTCCAAATTCCATGTTTAAAGGAGTAATTGGTTGGTACATCACCCTGAAAACATCTACCGTAAAATCTGGATGTGAGAACACCCTGGTGTGAGACAGCATATGACACCCAGTAACCGAACACAGTTGTGTAGAGAAATGCTGAAGCATTTTAAAGAGGCAATGAGGATGGACATTTCAGCAGGATAATGCATCCAAACACCAAGCAAAGGGAACTCACAAAAGGGTTTCAGAAAGAAAGGCTACGATGTCCAGTCCTTCACACGACCCACTGATGAAAGAAATCAGAGTAAACAGAGGAGATACCTAATAGCTTTCAAGTTTTTGAGACAGTTTGAGCTTTCACATTTGTGCTATATGTAGATGTGTGTTCTTAATACAGGACTGAATGAATAAACTTCACTTAGCATGAAGAACATAATTTCTGTTCAGAACCTAAAATGAAATATGGTTGTAATTTCATGTCAAGATCCTCTTTAGAAGTATATTTGCCAAGAGAGACTTCTAGAAACAGAAAAAATAGATTAGAAATTGAAATCTATTTAACTCACAATGGAGAAATTAACACTCTGCGTTTAACCCATCCCCTTGTGGAGCAGTGGGCTGCCATGGTGTGGTACCCGGGGAGCAGTGTGGGGTTAAGGGTCTTGCTCAGGGACCCAGAGTGCAGGCTGGGGTGAACTGGATACGTGCAACCTTCTCAGAACAAGAGCACTGCTCTAACCACTAGGCCAACACTCCCCCTTTTAAAGCTCAATACCTGTTTAATCTTGAGTTCTTTTCAAATAAAAATAAAAAGCAATTTAACATTAGCAAGCTCAGTTCCTCCTGTTACTGTTGCAGATGAGTCAAACCACTCCTCCACTCTCTACTCACCAGTTCAGAGTCACCACAGTACTGTTAGCAGACTTCTGAAATCAAGACTGGAGGGGAACCACAGAATTAGGCAAATGGACATAGCCTCACTGGTTCATAAAGACACAGTTGCTCTCCCCTGGTTTCGATCGTTGGTCCGTCTTCTGTTTACATGTTTTCTGTAATAAGACTAAGCAAAGTCATGCTTGTCTTTTCTAAATATCTCTTCTACTTAATAAGGATGTATGTTTTTGCCGGAACTCCCCAAATTTTCTGTTGGTTACATGCAATCAGTCAACCTTTCTGCTTACTGTTGAAAAACACCGTCAGTGGTTTTCCCCCGGGTCTGTTAATTCGAGTGCAGGTAACTTAACTGAGATGGAGTGTTATAAAAAAATTCTGGACAATAAAGCTTCGATTCGCCTTTGCAAAGGGAGAGGAGCATCAGCAACATGCATCTGCGAACAGCAACTCTGACCCCCCCTGCATTACCGGCTCTTTTTATTATCTTCATAGGGGAAAATTTTTCAGTTTCACACAGACAGTGCCACAGAATAAGCATACTCCCTACTTCCTATCTCCAAATATGGAGTTGCTTCCTGCCTTTCTGCTCCACTTTTAATCAGCTTCTTTCTGTGTGTGTGTCGGAGCAAGGTCATTCTCAGACTTCCCATCTGCACCTGTTGTTTTCTACACTCTGTTCTGTAAATCTGCCCTTATACATATGAACAATAAGTTTTGCTGCAGCTTTAGCTTAGCTCTTCACTTCTTTTAGCTTAAAACATGCATATATATCTTCATTACACAGACCTGAGAAAAAGATAAGTATTCAAAGTTTGTTTTATAACATTCATACTCATGTAACAGATATACCACAAATTTTTGCAAATGATTACTTTTTACAGTCAAAACTTAACGAAATATAATAACTTTTTTTTCCCTTTACCCTTTTCAGTAAATAAAATTTAGATACCTCTTTTCACTGTATCTCTAAATGTTCTCGGTCTTCTTCATATAAACAGAGATAATTAGCGTGTTGCTCCTGTTAGTTATTTGATTACTATTATTATTTATTTGTTACAGGTTTTGGTATGAACACTCTCCTTCAATGATCACAGTGAAGCTTGCCAGGAAGGCAAGTTGGTTCCTTTATCCAGTTTCTCATAAAGGTTTGACCTCCCCTTTTTCCTCTCTCACCTTGATGACAATAAATCATGCACTAAACACTTTAAGAGCATGTAACTTCAACATTAAAACTAACTACATCTCACACAAAATTTTGTATAAGAAATTTTGTATAGAGTAATTGTTTTCTGCATAGCTTACTATAGCAGTTGCTCATGTTTACTTAATCTAAATTTGTCTTAGAAAGTATTACCCTGATGCAAACAAGATCATCTTAAAGTGTGCACACTATTGCTGCTTTTTAATATTTTCTCCTAATGTTTTTGTTGTTGGGAAACGTTTTAAAAAGATCTATCATGATCTCAGTTTCCTAAATAAAAAACCTGGTAGTTTGATAGGGTTACATTTTTTTTTAGATCCAATATATTTTATAAGATGGGATTTATTTCCCTCAAACTGACAAAATGCATAATTTAAAGGTTGGATTTATCTTATTCAATATGTGACAGATTAAGCTCGTGCGATTAAAGATTAATTCGTTTTAAAGCTTTTAATTTATGTATTTTTAGGCTGGTTGGCGAAGGAAAATAAAGTAAACGTGATATAAAGCGCATTATCTGATTGGTTATGGGGGGTGAATGACGTCAAACAAAGTATCCCCTCTACTCCATTCTGGTTCCCTCCTCACTTCCTGCAGAAAGCAGCGGTGCGTTGACAACCCTGCTGTTAGTTCGTAAACATGGCGACCGCTGGGGCAACCGGAGACGAGCTGAAGAAAGAGCTCACATGTGCTATTTGTTTGGACTTCTTTAAAGACCCGGTCATTCTAAAGTGCGGACATAATTTCTGTCGTTATTGTATCTGCATGCACTGGGATGAAAATGGCGGAGACTACGGGTATCAGTGTCCTCAGTGCCGGACGGTGAGTTAATGAACGCTAACTGCTGTTTTTTTGTTGTTTTTTTCCACAGCCGCGAGTTTTTTTGTTTTTTTTTCTCTCTATAAAATGAGTGATACCTGATATATTAGCAAAGTTATGCTTTGGCAAAACCTGCTTCCTCCAAATGGCTTTAACAGTTATTTCGTTTTGTCAGTGTTAAAAAAAATATTTATATATTTTAACCCAACAGCAGGTTAACGGTAGAAATTGGATTAGCACAATTTCTAGCTACAGTTGTTAAGGCAGCTGGCTTTAGTTTACCGGTACAAACTGGAGAGCAGATAAAAGTCTTATAATTATATCTTTTGCTTAATTTGTCTCTAAGGTGTTTAACAAAAGGAGCTTCACTAAAAACTACTTGGTGCAGAACCTAGTGGCCAAACTGGATGACCTCGAGCATCTCGGTTCTTCTTCTCCTCCTTCTAAGTCCGTGAAACCGGAAGGAAAGTGTGATCAACATGGCGAAGAGCTGAAACTCTACTGCCAAACTGATGAGGAGCCCATTTGTGTTGTCTGCAGGGAATCCAGAGCTCACAGGTTTGGGCCCCTTCCTCTCGAAACCTTGAAGCATTTTAACATAATGCGTGCTAAAAAGGGATGTAAACATGTGATTGTCACGTCTTTTTATTGGCCAAATTTAATTAATAATAAAAAAAATCATCATAGCATAAATTAACATCATAACATTTAATATAATTCACTTTTCACCTTACTAATTTAATAAATCCACACAGTGTAGAATAAGGTCATAAGTGTGCTGTTCCATTTCCTTCCTTAAAAGGATCAATGCTATAATTTTAAATGGCTTACTTTGGCTTGTAGACATATACAGATCGCAGGACTAAATTCAGCAAATGTATTTAAATGTTCAGCATCTTGGTGTTTGACTTATAAAAAATAAGCTTTAATATTTTTGTTTTGTTCTTTTAACTCATCTCTTTACTCTTCTACTTCAAGATGCAGAAGAATCCCATAACAGTAGCCTAAAGGGCTGGTTATACTCCCACAGCAGTGTGTCGCTGGGAGCTTGAGGCAGACATTTTTGATTTATGCTCAATATTTAAGTGTGGTCTGCGCTATATGCTGTGGGTCTAGATATGGCTGAGACGGTGAGGAAGTGGGGGCGAGTTTGTCCGACAACAGAGGGACATGAGGGCGAGAAAGAGCGGGGAGCCAGGTGGAAAAACGGTCACATGTGCTCCTTGCTCTTCTAGCTGGCCTAACTTCACGAGTTTGTTCACTATGACACCTAAGCAGACGACCTAGTTTCGAAGTATAAATCAGCCTTAAAGGAATAGTACACCCAAAACATGATTAGCCTTCATTTTCTACTTACCCCCATGCTGAACAACACTCTGGAGTACTTTTTTGATATCTCAAATGCATCTGGAGATCTGGGAGGCTTCTTGCTGTCTGCTGACATTCAAATAATGGAGGTCTATGGTGCCCGAGACAGAAAGGTCCATAAAAGTCCACAAAAAACGTGTCAATTTTCTCCATACTGCTCGTCCAATGTATTCCAAGTGTCCTGAGTGGGTAGCATCCAGAATTTACTCGAAACGAAGTCATTTAGAATGTTTTTAGAGCATAAACAGTAGTGTATAGGACTTCCTGAAAGCGCGCACATGCGCGCTCACGACGCTACGGAAGCCGGCAGACCAAACCAGATGAAAGTGCGCATTCAGCGTCTGCTCTGCCAATAATTCAAGTGTAGAAGAAGAAATGTGCTGTTTACCTGTGCAAAGAAAGAAACAACGAAAGAAAAATGTCTGAGGACTTCAGTGTTGAGGAAGAGCATGAGTTCTTTGCCGAGCTGAATGCGCTGGTTTGGTCTGCCGGCTTCCGTAGCGTCGTGAACGCGCATGTGCGCGCTTTCAGGAAATCCTATACACTACTGTTTATGCTCTAAAAACATTCTAAATGACTTCGTTTCGAGTAAATTCTGGATGCTACCCACTCAGGACACTTGGAATACATTGGACGAGCAGTATGGAGGAATATTGACACGTTTTTTGTGGACTTTTATGGACCTTTCTGTCTCGGTCACCATAGACCTCCATTATTTGAATGTCAGCAGACAGCAAGAAGCCTCCCAGATCTCCAGATGCATTTGAGATATCAAAAAAGTACTCCAGAGTGTTGTTCAGCATGGGGGTGAGTAGAAAATGAAGGCTAATCATGTTTTGGGTGTACTATTCCTTTAAGGCTACATTCACACTGCAACCTGAAGTGACCCAAATCCGATTTTTTTTTTTCTTCCCCACATTCGACCTGGATCTGATCTTTTCACGGCAGTCTGAAAAACACAGATCCGATTTTTTTCTAGGCGACTTGGCTATGTGGTCCTGAATCCAATACAAATATGATCTTTTCAAATGCGACCTGTGTCTGAATGGTCATGTCACATTCATCCGACCTGAATGCCATAAGTAACCGACATAGGTCACTATTCTGCTTCTTGCAACACAGAAGCGGCAAGAAAAACAAACATCACGGCAGACGATAATGCGGAGAGCAGTATTTTTTTTCTTTCTTTCTACCATCTTGAAAAGATTGAGGTTTTAAGGTTTGGAAAGATCGCTAGATGTGCTCCAGCTTTATTTCCGTAAACACGAAGCCCGCTGGCTTGTGACATCATTGCGTCCTCTGCTGCGCATGCGGGACTCTTAAGCTGTATGAATGCAGTTTAAATAGGTCACATATATTTGTAAATGTCAATGGCAATGCAAAAAAAAAAAAAAAGGATTTCACAAAAAAATCGGAATTGAGTTTCAAGGCCTGCAGTGTGAAGGTAGCCTAAGAGTAAAAGAGGAGGGGGTAAGGAATGTGACTGCACAAAAATTTGTTTTAAGTCCAAGATGGGATTAAGGCTCTGTGATATTGCTGTAAAATATAAGCCTTTCATATCAGTTATTGATAATTATTGCATACTGTTTTGTTTACTTATTTAATAAAAGGACAGGGGCAATGATTAAGTTGTAATGTAATCACTAACATTTATTTAAACATAAACCAGAAAAATAGATCAATCCTTCCACCAAACTTGTTTGCCTGCAAGAGATTGGGAAGCCAAATATTTTCCCCCACCTACATCCTCCTGAATACCATGTGTTTCTTGATCAAAATTCAGGGGAATTATTGAATAGTTTATTGGATATATATCTTTTCACATTGATCAGGTGTTCATTCTGATATATATATTGATATTTATTGCTTAGCCCTCGATGGGATGTTTTTTAAATAAAGGCTTTAAAAGGAGACAAATAATGATTTCACGTTATTGATCTTGATAGATCAGTTTCTAAATTAATTTTTAATGTTATAAAATACACATTAACTTAGTGGGTTTTCTCTAGTTAAAGGACTCGAAAAGATCTCTAGTTATTCAGTGAGTTGTGGAGGTATTTCTATAAAGGAGCTCTACAGGGAATTGTAAATACCTTGATTAGTAACCATGAGCTTTTGCTTTCCAGGCGCCATCAGGTGGCTCCGGTGCCAGAAGTGGCAAATGATATGAAGGTAAGGTTTAATGTCTTTAGAACTGCAAATCTACCCGCTGATTTGGTAGATGGGTCAGTTTGTGGCAGTGTTTATGATTACTTATTGCTGTATTTAAATTTTAATATGTCATTTCTAATCAATGTATTTCCTTTTTTTTTGTTTCTGTGTATAATGATTTATTCCAGACGGATTTGAAACTGAGGCTGATTGAGCTCAATTGGCAGAAGTCACAGTATGCCAAAATTAGGACAAGAGATGAGCGGACTAAAAATGAAGTGCGGGTATGTGAAGTGTAACTTCATTTTTCTTGGATTGCTTCTTTTTACCATCTACCAGTTACTGACAACAGTTGGTCCAGTCTTTGCTTTGACCTCTGAGGTTTTTTAAATTGTTCCTTTCTTGTACAGCCCTTTTTAAGTCACTAAAAAGCATTCCAGTAAGATCACAATCTGGGTTTAAACATCCTGCAGGTGCCTCAATTTAAACTTGATCAAAGCTAAATGTGTCTTAATTTTTAGCCACTCCATCTTTGAATTGGGTCATTGCCATGTTGGCTAGTGTAATTCTGCTTTAGTTCGTTCTTTCTCACTTATGGTCAGGTCCTGCTGCAACAAAGCATCCACAAACTGACGCACCTCAGTTTGCATGTGTGTTTTTTTTCTGGAATCATGTATTTGGTTAAATAACAAACATTACTTAAAGTTAGTGTATTCCTTTCTCGGTTGTGGAATATGTAAGAACATTTCAAAGTCTGCTGTGGTCTGTTTAGCCTCTTCGTAATTTTTTATCATTCTTTCTATTAATATTTAAACATTTTTCCTTTAGTTGAACAAGCAGCAACTCAAGGAGAAGATTGAAGCTGATGTCGGGGCCTTGGTCCAGTTTCTGTTGGATGAGAAAGACTCCCTTCTGGATAGCTTGGATGCAGAGGAAGCAGCCACGTTGGCCGTTATTGATGACAACCTGGATTTGGTTGAGAGCGAAGCAGCAGATGTGGACAAACTGATAGCCGACATTCACAATCACATTGGTGGAAAGACCAACTTTGAGGTCAGCTAAACATGGAGTCATAATTAGATTCTGAATAGACACAGCTAACTTTTTTTGAACAGTAAATTAATGATAAAAATGCACTGTAACAATTAATGTCACTTTTTTTTAATCCCAACAGAGCCTTGCCAAAACATTTAATGAGTAAGTACCTATGCTTTAAGATTTTGATCAACATAAAGAAGAAAATGATGCTAACATTCTTATCTCCTCTCCAGAGTGATGCATCACAAGTCTTTCACATCCCTTGAGCCCGTTGATTGTATGACTGAATTTACAGACTTCTCAGGGCCTTTACAACTCATCATGTGGAAGAAGATGATGCATGTGCTGCACACCAGTAAGTTTATGCAAAAAAATAATGGTGTTGTAGGAATTATGCAGATGAAGTTAACCTTTAAAGTGACAAATTGCCATTGCAACTACACAGGATATGTTGGGCTTAGAAAAATTATAGTTTTAGTAAAAGTGTTTTTTCTGTTTTTAGAAGCAGCTC
This sequence comes from Cyprinodon variegatus, assembly GCF_000732505.1. NCBI lineage: Eukaryota > Metazoa > Chordata > Actinopteri > Cyprinodontiformes > Cyprinodontidae > Cyprinodon > Cyprinodon variegatus. The sequence continues at coordinate 1,033,540 of NW_015150664.1, forward strand.
CACCAATTGATGTGGCTGATCAATCATTAGTTTTCTCTTTGCATGTTTAAAAATGTAAGCCCAATTATAGGGCTGGACAATAATTCAGTATAAATATATATAATCACTTAGGTTATGACAATATTCCTTTTAAACACTTTTCTGGTATTCTGTTATACAGTATAGTTACAGCGAGTGTCACTGACTGACTGACACGTTGGCTCCATCACTGATGTGTGCCTCAGCCTTCAGCTGTTAGGAGAGTTCAGCGGTTAGCTAAGCTTCAATGCAGTAAGTTTTAGCTACAAAATAAGACGTCTAAGGCTACGTTCACACCGCAGCCTGAAGTGACCCAAATCCGATTTTTTTTATGTTTTTTGAACACATGCGACTTGGATCTGATCTTTTCATGGCTGTCTGAACAACACAGATCCGTTTTTATTTATTTATTTTTTCCCCCAGTCCAACCCAGGCCACTCGGCTATGTGGTCTTGAATCCGATACAAATCTGATCTTTTCAAATGTGACCTCTGTCTGAGCGGCGAGGTCGCATTCATCCGACCTGAGCGCCATTAATACCCGACAAAGGTTACTATTCTGCTTCTTGTTACACAGAGGCGGCAGAAAAAAACACACATCATGGCAGACGATGATGCGGAGAGCAATATTTTTTTTAACCATCTTGAAGAGATAGAGGTTTTAAGGTTTGGGAAGGTCTTTGGGAAGGGTTGTTCCAGCGCTACCATCCATGTTTACTTCCGTAAACATGGAGCACGCTGGCTTGTGACGTCATTGCGTCCTCTACTGTGCATGCGGTACACTTAAGCTGAATGAATGCAGTTCACACAGAAGATCACATACAAGTCTCAAATATTTGAAAATGAAAACGGTAACGCAAAAAATCGGAATTCACAAAAAAATCAGAATTGAGCATCAAGGCCTGCAGTGTGAACGTAGCCCAAATGCCCCTGGTTTGGAAGGCCTGTACACACCCCCCAATTGTCTCTGATCTTAGTGGTTAATAAATAAGAAACATGTTGTGGGCAGACCATGTAGTTTATGTGATGCTGGTAAACAACAGCTCTATGTGCAGCATTTTAAATAAAAGAGGATGTACAGTAAAGAGCAGAGCGGGGGCTCTGCAAGAGCTCTGACCACTGACAGGGAGCCGTGCTATGATAGTATGGGGTGTGTGAATTGATTAATTTAACTTTGAACAAGCTAATCTTCGAGGTGATACAGTTTTGGTTCACACTATGAAGCTTTTCTGGTGTAGCTGGATTCTGTTTTGTTTTACTAAAGATGAGAATTGTAGAAATAAACCAAAGGTTTAAAAAATCCATTTAAAATACTAGCTCCAGCATCAGCACTGTGCTGGTGAAGATTCTCAGTCATCCAGGTCATAGTCATTCCAAAAAGGTTAATAAACAACCTTCTAATACTCACGCACTATTCCGAGGATATCCATCCCCCATCACCATGCAGGGGACCAAAACATGTCGCCTGGTCAGCCAGGCCAACAACAACCTCAACGACTCCCCATTACTAAAGGGGTGGACCCGTTCTTCCGGTTCAATTTGCATGTTTTCTAAGACATAACAAGGCTTTATGGGGCCATTCTTAAAAGCTTGGAACTCACTGCTAATCCAGATATTTGAATTGAAAAAGCTTCCTGGATGGGAAGTGAAATGTCTTTAAACTTGGAAAACAAAGTCTAGTTGACTGTTTTTGAACTGTTTTGAAGAATAAAAAATGGCTCGTCTAAAGTTAGAAGTTTTAGATTGACTCCTGACCGTTAGTTTGTATTTTTTTTTAAGAGCTAGTTATGAGTTATTTTGCTTATTTATTATATTAATATGTAAACATAGTATTTTGCTCATTGGTGACTTGTAAAATATGACAATTAACCATGAATAAAATAACAGAAAATGAAAGATAAAACAACCACTTGACTGAGTAATATGAGGAGGGAGAGATCTTTACCTGGTTAAATGCTTATTTCATCTCCACATGGATATCGTTACATTTTTGGTTTTATTTATTTTAAATCTAAAATTTTAATTGAGGAGTTTTATAGACTTGGAAGAGTAAAATAAACTGTTTTTAAAAATTTTATTGAGGCATTTATTGCGGCCTATTTTGGCATATTTTTTAGGCTTTCATATAGTTATAGCGACTGCATCAACCAAAATTAAGAAACATATTATGAAATATGTTGTGGCTGTATTGTCCAGCCCTACCCTAATTGATTTTATACTTTTAATATTTTCATTACATGCCCTGCATGTGGATCTTTCATCAAAAACTGTTTTCGTTTGATCACTTGGCGGATAACCTTTTGCATCCCATCATATTGTTTACAAAAAAGAACAAAACTTCTCAGTCCTACAATTCATCATTCTTCTGTCTCTATGTAAATTTTTATTTGTTTTTTGTTTTTTTTTTGTCTGCATAGTGCCTCAGAACCTGACACTAGACCCTGACACCGCTCATGCAAACCTGCTCATCTCAGACTTTGACACCAAAGTGGAGGAGGGCCGCATTCGCAGCCATGAGCCGGATCTTCCTGGCCGCTTTAACCGCTTCTGCGGTGTACTCGCCACAGCCCAGTATGCAAGTGGCCAGCACTACTGGGAAGTGGACGTCAGGGACAAAGGAGTGTGGTACCTTGGGGTTACGACCGAGTGCAGCAACAGAAAGGGCTTCGTTAACCTTACTCCTTCTGCAGGATACTGGACCCTTTGTCTGCAGGACCGTCTGTACGCCATAGTGGAAGATGGCCGAATCCCACTATCTGACTACTGGAACTCGCCTCGCGTCGGTGTTTATCTGGACTATGACAACGGGCGCCTCAGTTTTTACGATGCCGTTACAATGAAGAGACTTTACATGTTCGACACCTGGTTCCGGGAGCCTGTCTATCCTTTCTTCAGCCCGGGGAAGAACGATGTAGGCAGCAGGCTGCAGATATGCCACTATTATTAACAGAGCAGCTGTCCAGGGTCCAACCTGCACCTTCAGGTGAACCTGTCAGAAAGCATCCTATTTTCCTACAGACGGGTGAAAATGTTGCTTCTGGGAGCTGCTTATTTTGTGCAACTGGGAGATCACTTGCAGGTCCTGCATTTTAGTGATGCAGTTCAGCTAAAACAGGGAAATAATCACATCCTGGACTCTCTCATCCCCCTAAAAAGATAAATTGTACACAAGCTGTACAAACCCACCCCTCATAACCACATTGGGGGTTTGGAGAGTGGCTTGGCTGTGACTTCAAGTTTCTATTTCTAGGACTGATGGGTGATAAGATTTTATTGAAATGGCTTTGTTAAATACATTTTAAAATGGCCTTCATTATTCCTTCCATCTGTGCCAGTCCTGCTTTGTAAATTTGAGCCCAATCTGTGCAGCAGAACTTTGCAATATTGAAAGCGTTTTGCATTGAGGTTTACCTAAAAATTCAAAATGGTTAGTTCTTAACCAACAGGACTAAATATTTAGCTGTTGTCCTACTTGGTGGCTAAATATGTTTCTTTTTGCATTCCATTAAAAACATTTTTTAAGAGCAAGAGCTTGATATGATGGAAGTGTTGAATGTTGGTATTGCATCTTTTTGCTTTTTTATTTTATTTTTTATTGATTACTGTTCTTTATGAATGATAAATGTATCTTATTGTCATTTACTGAAATTTTGACTTTATTTAGGGCTGATTTTTTTATGTTAAGAATATTTTTCTTTTTTTTGCTTCTTTGTTAATATGTGTTCTTAAATGGCTGTTGAAACAGAAATATGTTGACTTTTTTTTTTTAAAGGATATTATTAACTTAGTCTTGAAGAAACTGTTCTTTATGATTTGGACTTATTTTTTTTTAAGACCTTTTTATTATTCTGTGTTTTGTCCGTGGCTGTTTACCTTAATGGATTTATTTACCCAGTCTTGTTCATTTTAGTTACATTTTAAACTAAGTATTCTTCTCAGATGTGTCACAAAGTGACTTACTTTCAGGCTGTTGCCCTCTGTATGAAGATTCATTCTTTTTCATTTCAATAAAATGAACAGGAAAAAGCTTTGTTTTAAATTGCCATTTATTTACCCTTTTCAATTTCTTCTAAACTTGTATGCTTTGCTAAAATAAATCCAGTTTGGGTAAATCAACTTCTCGAGCCCATTTTCTTTTCTGGTTGTGTAGGATTACATCTTTTTAACATGTTTTCACAGTTTCATTTTTAATTGAAGCTAACATAATCATCAGGCTGCCTACACGCATGTGTGCTTTTTACAACATTTATTTATAGCTGTGTGACAAACAATTTCACTTAAATTTTTTTTTCATCATCCTTGTATTTCTAGTCAAGCCCTGCCCCCCCACCCCCCCTTTTAAATAACAGACCAATCTGATGATGCTGATTCACTTTTGTCACCCAGAACATTTAAGGAGGAGGTGAGAAAACTGTTTCATCTCTTGCAAGGCTAATGACTCACAGGTGACTTTTTGCTGCTTCTCTGTTTAGATTGTTAGCTTATTGCAGAACAAATGAACAAACCTGATAAAGATGCATCAATGTGAACCAGTTTCTTTCAAACAGGACTGTCAGAATAAGAGCACACTAGACAATCTTCAGCACTTAAATGCCTGCAGTTTTCTCCAACTGGATTAAACAGGCATTGAATTTACTTCAAGCAGATTTAAGCTGAGCTAGATTGTTAATTTAAATATGCACAATCGCTAATCGCTGGCTATTATTTATTTTTCACTATTCATTAAAAAAAAAATCTCAAAATTCAATATGCCGAAAGCAAACAAAATGCACATAAAATAACATATGTTTAAATAAAACCCAGATTAGATAGCAGCTGAAGCTTTTTTCGTTTATTATCACAATCATTTTCCAGGATTACAAGTCTTGTCATTTCATTTTTGTAAGTTTGACCTCCTGTAGTATACAGGCCTACACATATTTGGTAGATGTAGCATTTTTTATTTATTTATTTAAATGTGCTTTAGTTATTTCACACAAACAAGTAAATGACAATTAAAGGCAAAGACACCGAAAGAAATATACTAATGGAGGAGTTCCATTTGGGGAGAAAAAAAAATCATTTTGTCAGTACACAAAGCTTTCCTACAAACGCCAAAAGAAAGACAGTTTAACAGTGTTTTTAAATACAGATATAAAAAATGGGTTCATTTAGGAGCCACACATGAAAACAAATACTCTAAAAGATCCACAATGAAAGTGCTGGTCATCAGTAATATAAAGTGACTGTAATATACAATACACTCTTTGATTATGCTATATGAAATATACATAGAGTTACATGTTATTCTTGTAAAATGATAAAACTTTTATATTTGTAGTCTGTGCAATGTTCAAAAGCAAGTCAAACAAAATGTTCAGGCTGAAGGAGACAATAATAAACATAAGCTCTTCCAGGAAGTAATAGAGATCAGATATGAGATGCTACAAATCAAAGAGTAAAGGTCCAACGCAACAGTTAGAAAAATAGTTTGTACAACAAATAATATAGAAAAGAAAATCCAAAATAAATAAAATCATCTGGAAAAATAAAATACAGCAAATATGTTTACAACTTTATTTCACTTAAGTTTCAGTCATTCAGCTGGCTACTGCTTGGCATGATCTCAGTTTTCATCTAAATGCTGGAATAAGTAGGATATATAGCAATATACTGTGGACAATAAATCCATATGTACACCTACTTTATGCATATGTACAATTACAGTCATTTCTTGATATTAACAGACAAAAGTGCAAAAAGCCATGGGGTCTAATTTTGGAAATCTGTTTTGGTTATTATGACATTAAGACCAGAAACAGAAAAAAATGACCTGTAGAAGTGGACTTGGTTGAGATGTTGTGCTTCTTTAATCAAACCACCTTGCATAAAGGCCAAATGATCTGTCTTGTCAGATAAAGTGCAGAATGACGAATGGACCAATAACTACGCATTCCTATATGTTCTGTTTTGCCTACATACAAAAAAAAAAAAAAAAATGGATGGCATTAACAGCAGGTTTTGTTTTTTTGGCACACAGTAACAAAATTGGTTTTTGTCTTGATTTCAAAGGATGTTACTTTACAAAGTTATGAGCACTAAATATCCTACCTGCAACAGAGAACTATTTTTGATTCATGATTAAGCATAAACCCAGATTAGTTTGTCCCACAGGCCGAAGCTAAAACATCATAGTACTTTATACAAACACTGTGTTATACCAGCATTTTGGAGGTAAATATCAAGCAGGATCAAAATCTTTTACACAGGAGATGGAACTTGGAAGTTGCTCTCCACCAGATATCTTCCTGTGTGAAAAAACTGACTAAAAAGAGAATGTGAACCATTCTGTGTCAGATACTCAACAGATAGGTACACCTTTCTTAAACTTATTCTGTATATTTTGCCTTTGGATATAATTTTGATGAATGTAGAACAGGATATGTAAAACGAAAAACTTTGGGAATGCATAAAGTAGTATTACATAGGTGAACACAAACCTATTGATAAAAAAAAGTATCTTTGAGTTGAGCTAACAGTCTACCATCAACTGGGAGGATTTTAGCAAATGATAGCCTAAACAGGGAAAATGATAGCAAATGATACAATTGATTATTATATTAGCTTGGTGATTCCTAACAACTAAACTAAAAAGGAAAAAAGAAAACAAACTTGTTTGAGTTCACCTTCAGCTTTGACACGCATCAAAACCAAGCAGAGGAACAGACTGGATGTAAAGAACAGTCTGGTATCAGCTGTTTTCCAACATATGAGCTCATCATAGCAAGCAAGGGTGTCATGAATTTTGAAAACCAAGTAAAACAAATGGAGTCAGTCTGACTATAATTTTTGTTCAGTATTTTGTCCTAAATTTTGTTCCACTTTTGAGCAGTCATCAATACTTTTTTCTCTTGAGAAAAGATGCCCACAGGGGTACACAAGGTTGGGAATATCAGCTACTTGTATTAGTAGCAAAAATACTAACATTTGATGGTGGAATGATAGCTGGATGCAAAGTGCAGGACAACTTTCATAACCTCTTTTTGCAAATCCCAACACACTTAATCTCAGCCATGCAAACTAGTTTTTTCACCTTGGAAATATATATATATATATATATATATATATATATATATATATATATNTATATATATATATATATATATATATATATGTATATATATAGTCTGTTTTTATTGTTTCTAGCCATTTTTGTGCTTTTGTGGATAAAGGTAAAAGGGAACTTTACTTTCAGATTTGGTCACCAATTATGTTCTATTCATACACAGAGATTAGTGGCTGTGCACTCGTGGTTGGACTCTGTCCAAACAATTTCAGCAAGGGCGGCGCAACATAATTAGGTACTTTATTTTAATTTGGAGAATTTCAATTTTATTAGGAGAAACGCAGCATACCCGATAAGCTCTGCACAAGTTCAGGTTTCAAAAATAAATGTATAGCTAAAGATGTTAAGTTATAAAAAAAACTGCATTTGGTAAAAAACGGCTACTTAAATATTGAGCAACAGATAATATCCTACGATTTGTTATCTAAAAGAAATATTTAATAAAACAAACATAAAATTGTTGGTAAATTCTGGTCTTGTAAAGACCAAAATAGAAAATATGCAACATAATTTATGCGAAAGAAAGCCTAAAGTATCTGAATACTTTTTGAGGGATATCATTTACGTATAATTCCTTTAGCTAGTTTATCATTTGGTAAATTGATAAACCACTTAATAAACTTTAATATATTAAATAATGATCATTTAAATCTAGTTGGCCATGTGACAGCCGTGGTACGACCCACAAATGACTAACCAGACACATGCCCTGTACCGCCTGCTATATCAACTTTCCTTTTAAATCACCTTCTGTCAAACTAGCTGCCTGGTAAAAACCAAAACATGGTGTAAAGTTTGATAAAACAGTGTTTGGATAAACTTTTTAAGGCCATTTGGAGTCGTTTTGAATCACCTTTTGTCTTGATTTCTCTGCTTTAGCCACTGGTACTAAAAACTCTGGGACTTAAATTACAATAACTGAAGAGCTCATGAGAGTTTCTATAACAGAAGTCAAAACGTACATTTTTTCTTTGAATGAACTGATTGACCTTTGTTACAGTATGTCAGTCTGACAGCATGATGTATAATATGGTCAGAGATAGTGAGTGTTATTATTCTTACTGGGAGAATATGAAATCTAACCCAAAATGTAGGTTTATAACAAGTGTAAAGTCTGACAGGCTGCATACAATTTGGACATACTGATAAGAATCAAACTTTTTTCTATTTTTCTAAAACTAGGAATGCATTTTTTTTTTTATTATTATATGGTTTGCATTTCCTTTGCCCTAAGCAATGCAGTCTACGAAGAAGGAATACTGTGTTCTGGCCAGAAAGAGCAGGAACGTTGCAGCTAGAAGTGTTATGAAATATTTATTTACCCAAGCAGGATTTTTGATGCCTTTTCCTTTGTCTACTGCAGATATCTGTAAACTTTAAAACAGTGATTACCGGAGTCGGCAACTGCCACATGTCCGTCTGAGGTGAGAGCAAGGCCCTGGGGGCCGTAGAGAGGGTCTGCTGAGGTATTAATGTAGGACAGGAACGACCCGGTGCTATCAAAGACCTGAAACACACAAAAAAAGGTTTCTGATTATATAATGTCCAATACTACCAATGATTCAATAACTATTAAAAAGCTATAAAATAACATTTGCTTATTTAATGGATTTTGTTCTGTTTTTGTTGTTGCAAATAAAAGTTTGGACATATTTTAAAAAAATCAGACTATTTTAAGAGAAAAAAAGAATGAACAGAATATAGTTGCCTCCCTTATTAAATCATTACTTGGCTCAGACACTTTTTCTGGTTCAGTTTTAATAGCCACAGTCGCATCTAAAGCTATTAAGCTAAAGCCTACTTAGGCTATGCAACAGGCATATGGCTATGCAAAGCTAAAATCATGAGTTTAGTCAAGGAACAGACTTTCTTCTGACTGTGGTATAGCTTCAGCACAGGCAAATTCCTTTTAAAATACCCTTTTTTGTAGCTAAGAACGCGGGTATAATGCTTGATGGCAGCAGTTTTTGCCAGAAGCTCCTCAACCAGAAGTTAGGTTTAGAAGATACAGATGGAGCCAGACTGGTTTAAATAGTTTTTGCACAAGCTATTTTTGATATTTCTTTGAAAATCTGAAAGTCAAAGAATACTAATTCTGGGGAAAATAACTATTTTATGTGACAAATTGCAAAAAAAGATCCCATGTTATGAATACCTTTTTTTAACGTTTTTTTTTTTTTTGTCAAAGAGTTGCTATTTTTATAGCACATAATCATGTACAATTAAAAAAAAAACGTGATTATGTTACCTGTATTCTGCTGTTACCCCAGTCGGCTACAATGATGTTTCCGTTGGTATCTACAGCAACACCAGTGGGCGCGTTGAACTGGCCATTACCTTCACCGTGAGAGCCAAACTTGAACAGGAACTCCCCATCAGCGCTGTATACCTACCACAACAGATAATAAATACCATCACCAGATACACCCACTGAATACCAAGACCAGCAGGGATTGCATCTCCTTTACCTTCACAGAGTGATTGTGAAAGTCTGTCACTATGATTTCATTCTTGTTGTTGACTGCAACAAAATGTGGACCTGAACAGAGAGAATCAGAGAACATTGGGAAACATTGGTTCCTTTTCATATATACATATTTTTTGGGCTTGTCAAACATGTTTGATCAGGTTATTGGTCTTTATAGTTAGGTAGAAAAGTTTTCTGAAATTCTTTCCACAAATTTCTCCAAATTTCAAAACATAAAACAGTATTATAATCAAGCCTTTAAGAATCAGTTGGTGCATGCTAACCGATGTAGGATTATTATTATTATTTTTTTCCGGAACTAATTTTATTTCTTAAACACAGAGGGATTGCTGATCTACCGATTTCATTAAAAATTATAAATACGCCAGTGTAAAAAGTAATAGGCCATAACAGTTGCACTCTGCTTTTGCTATTTTTGTGAAGTATATATATATATATTTTTGAACAAGTTGTAATATCAGAGAAAAATAGGCTGAGTAAATACATGACAGCAGCTTTAAATGCCAATTTTAATTATCCAAAGAAAAGAAAAACTGTTCAAACCATGTTGGCCCCAAACAAGTGTCCTTTTGTTACACAATGAATTTACTGCAATTGACCTTTTTTTGAGTGTAAATGCACCCATAGATGTTAACTGTGCGACCTGTCGAATGAAGGAAGGTTGCAAAAAGTGATACACTGTAAAAACAATAACTGTTTTGGCAATCTTTTGCTACAAACAACTATCAAGTGCTTTCAGTAAGAACCAACTTTTTAAAATCAGCTTTCTAACTTTTGAACTTAACTTATTTAGTTTTAAACTTAACTTATTTTTATTTATACTTAATTTACATTACATTAATACATTACATTAATGTATGAAAAACAGTAGGCAACAGCACCGACGACCTATGTATGGGGGCCTTAGTACTCGACGTGGTTGACCCGGGTCGAATCCAGCCTGTGATACTTGGCTGCATTTTTTTCCTCCTCTCTTGTACCACAAGTACCTTAAAAACCTAAACAAAAACGATTACACTCAGAAATGGACCTTGCAGACCCAACAGACCAAATTTAACCTCACTATTTTGCCCTATTTGCTGGACAGTGGTGTTTTTGCTCTTGTGACAGTTTAATGACAATAAAATTTAATCCTATTTTAATCCGAGTTACCAAAAAAATGGTAACTTGGACAATAAAGGGTAAAAACTAGGAGATTATTAAGATATTTTTGGCTCCAAGTTAAATGCACCTTTGTAGGTTTTCTCTCAATTTTGTACTTGGAAATAGCTTTTAACATCTAGCATTGATACCTGAGGCAAGGCAAAGGAAGTAAGTAGTTCTTTAGGTTTTACCTTTAGTTCTTTTGTGTCTCCACTGTGTTCTTGGCATTTCATCATGAGGTCAATCATCTTTTCATAAGAGCCAAGGTTTAATAAATACATTTTAAACCTCTCCAATTAATTTTTTTTCATCTGCCTGTTAATTTCTTAAAATTTGGGGGAGATTTGTTGCTTTCTGAGATCTTTTACTTCACTTCATGTTGTGAGACATGTTCTTTGCTACTTGTTTCTTGATTATAAATCAGCAGCAAACTAAAGAAAATGAACAAAAGAAATGTAAATCAGTGAAATCAATGGTTTGAAAATGGGGCCGGATAAAATTGGCTTATGTTTTGATATTTAAATTGTCATTGTAAAGATAACTGTCTGTATTTTCTCAGATTATATTTCTCTAATATTAAAACGTATTTGCTCATTTAAAATATTTCGGGGCCAAAAAAGCAAATACAGAAGAAATCTGTAACATGCCAACTACTTTTATAGTCACACGAAAAACACACGACAACATATTGATTCTGTTACTTTCGACATTGTTCTTGAATTTTGAACAATCTCTGTACAGGCACATCTTCATTCATCTTGTCATCGACAGGCTGCCTTCTTTGGAAGTCAGACACGTGCTCAGGGAATTGGGTTAGACAGAGAACACCGTCCGATTAAGGTCGCAGCAAGGCCACACTTAGTACTTACTGAAAACTGAGCCAGATTTATTAAAGTTTGGGCCAAGTTTTTCTGAATCAGAAAACAGAAGGAAGAACAGAAAGAAAGAAAAAGCAGGTCATCAGAAATAAAGATAAGCAACAAAGAAAACTCTTAAGGGTAGTAAGCACAGGGGCCTTCTGTTGCTGACTGAGAAAGCAAAACATCTCATAATCTGATTAATAAAGAAACGTGTGTAAAATGTGTTATTTAGTGTTCTGAATGTGGATTGGATTACAAAATATTAAAAAAGGTAATAATGCATCATCACAAATGGAATGCCAAAAGAGCCAAAATAGGTAAATAAATATTTATAACTAATTGATGACAATTTGGTAAATAAGATACGTTCTATATAATTGTTGGATCCTTTCCATAAATAACGAGGACATTAAAACATTTTCCCATTTATTTTTCAAGTTAACGCTAAACTGAAGAAATTATTTTTTACAAATAAAAGCACATCTAATGAAACTGTATGGGAATGGGAACTGTATTTTGTGTACAAATTTACTTTTGACCACTAGATGGGGGTAAAAAGCTTCCAATAATATTCCTAAAGTAAATTAAAAAGTACTTTATTAGTCCCACAGGAAAATTAAACGATGTAGTAAATATTTTTTCTTTTAATGAGAGGCTGAATGTGTTACTGTAGGCAGAAAGGATCTTCTGTAGCTTCTGTCTTGCACCGGATCTGGATCTTTGACTGAGCACTCTATCTGATAAGGAGTCTGCTCATAGTTGTCAATAATGCTCTTCATTTTATGAAGAATTTGGCTTTTTAAGATAATTTCCAGGAGAGCCAGCTTTATCAGCTTGTTGAGCTTCTTTAACTTATTTGCTCTGATGCTGTTGCCC
>NW_015150664.1:1046062-1047796 GCF_000732505.1 Cyprinodon variegatus
CTTCTCTTTACACACAGCTTCCATCATATTGTGTAATTCAAACTTTTACCTGTATTATCTTTACAAGGAGACTCTTTTTTTTTTTTCTTTACATTTTTCTCGTTTAATCCAATCAAATTCCAGACATTGATTTAATTTGTGGGACAGAGCTGAAAAAGGTGGCTCAGTCCTGCATATATCGGGACATCTGGTCACCCTAACACAGGTTGTAACTCATGATGTTGCATTGCATCACAGAAACTAGTAAGTAAATAAAAACTTGATGATCTTACACATAAATATCAAATTCAGTATCAACTAAATTATCTAAAAATTTAAATATTTTCATTAAATTAAAACAATGTATTTAATCTATTTATTAATGCTAATTTATGTACATTCAGTTAATTAAACTAATGACTCATTCGCCATTGTGGCACATTTTGCATTCCACTTTAGTGTAGGATTAAAATTTTTTAAAGTTTTATGAAGATATATGGAAACGCTGCATGAGTGTTTGTGTGACTGAGTGAATGAGAAACACCAAAGTTAAGGTTCCCTTCTCACCTGCAAACTGTCTATCAGACGTCCCTCTGCCCCCAAACTTAGTCACCAGCTTCCCATTGGACTGAAAGATGAAGACACAGCAGGCTTTGTTGTCCACAGTGATGATGTGTCCATTTTTATCCACGGCCACTCCTTTAGGACCCATGAGACGTCCTGCACCGATCTTATTCTGATATGAAAAAAATAACAAAGGGATTACATTACGGTACATGTAAAAAACAGTTACCTAGATTTAAGTGAAAAGTAATTCCTCAGATTGAGGATTGGCATTTGGCCGCCTGAATAATGTGTTCACCTTTCAGAAACAGACAGTTGCTACAAGGTATACTAATTAGTTTTATGAGTTTGTACCTTAAACTTGCCATCTGAGGAGAAGATGCTGACCCATCTGTTGTCGTAATCGGCCACCACGATGTCCCCGTTCATGTCTACAGTGACTCCTGTTGGTCTCTGTAGTTGTCCTGGAGAACGGCCCCTGACCCCAAAGCGCATTTTAAACTGCCCATCATTGGAAAACACCTGCAGTCATTTGCATCAGAAAGCTCACATTCAGCACACAGCAAGAAAACAAATCTAAAACACCTCTATGTGCATGTTCCTCCGTGTGTCTGTCTCACCTGTATGCACTGGTTGTTGCTGTCAGCCACCACCACTCTGCCATTGCTGGAGGCTGAGATTCCTTGCAGATTTGTGAATTCACCCTTTTCTCTTCCCCTGGAACCTGATGGGAAACAGTTAAGCACATAGTGATTGTGATGTTTACAGTCTAACGGTGAATCATTTATTTTTCTTGTCAGTTTATGCCAGAGTTTTCTTCCTATTTCTGAGGAAAGATTGCTGAGTTCCTTCCAGAAAACCACAAAACTCCCACTAGCACTCTGGGACTAAATTACATCGACTGCAGTTGTTGCTCCAGAGATTTTTCTCTGCATGTGCTAAAGAGAGGCAGCAAAAGTAAACACTAAGGGGGATAATGGATATGTGGTGTTCTGCTATTAAATTAAAAACATATAAAAACACATCTATGAAGTAGTCTATAAACTGTTGCCATGAATTCACTATATTCAATTATCCTAGATCTGGGTAAACAAAACAAAGTGAATTCATCAGCAACATCAGTGGTCCATTTTAAGAAGCAGGTTTACTGAAAACTCTTTTTTCTAAACCTGAAATATGGGAAGTTCTGAG
>NW_015150664.1:1047806-1087421 GCF_000732505.1 Cyprinodon variegatus
TTTTTTCAGATTGTATAGAAATTAAGAAAATGTAGTAGAGGAAAACATAATTTTGCAAAAAAAAAATAAAATAAATTATGGCCAAATTAAACTGCCAGTAATTCATAGAAATCATCAGTTCAGTATAAAACCAAAACCAGTTTAGGACATTTTTTTCATGGACAACTCTTTGCAATAGTAGCAGCAGATGGTTGCTCGCCTCACATAATTTTTTAAAAGTTAAATGACAGTTTAGATAGCAAAGCCCCACCCTCATTATTATTATGATAGAGATAGAAATACTTTGAAGTTATGGGACTGCAAATCATATATGAAATTATGCCAAAAATACAAAAATAAAATGGATAAAATCTCAGAAAATACATATTAATACATTTCCAGTAATTTAAAGGCCTTGTGATGGATTGGCAACCGGGTGTAAACCGCCTCTCAACCACAGACAGCTGGCACCAGCACCCCTCGTGACCCCGCTTGGGATAGGCGTGACGGAAAATGGATGGATGGAAGTAATTTAAATGACGTATATAAAACAGTTGTTTTAGCTGGAAAGTTACACCAAATGATATTTTGACAAATTAGATAATTGAAAAAAAAGACAAAATAAGCTTTATTTTCTTAAAAGATCATATTGAGGGCATCTACAGAAGAGGTGTTACTGATATTTTTTTTAATGTATTTAAACACTTTTAAATATATGATTATTCTTTAATTGGAACTGTTTGTGTTTTTTTGGGAAAATATATCAACAACCACATGTTCAAGTATTTTAACTTTGATAAAAAAGTGTTGATCTAAATTTTTCTTGGGGGTGCTAAGGATAGCTATAGCACCCCTTAGTACACACCTGGCACTGCCACTGGTTGACTGAGTTCAAAGTTGAAATGCTTGTTGAAGGTAGGCAGTGTGTGATACAGTGAAAGAGTTATGGGTATAGAGGACCATCTTTTATTTCCGGGTGGATCATCGAAAGGAGTCGTCCTCCTAATTGTCAATCATTCTGGTGATATGTTTACGTAATGCTGTCCCAAGTACTCGCCCCGTTAGCTATCTTTTTCTGCATATGCGCACATTCAGCCGCCTATGTGTGGTGAGCTACGGCTTCAGACAGTCATTGAAGCTCACCTTTCTCACTGCGGTTCTTTAAAAATGGCTGAGGGTCATAAGAGAAAAAGTGTCTACAAAGCGTTTGAGAAGAAAAGATATATCCCAGAATGCTTTGTGCTTTAATAATCCCAGAGGGAAATTACTCGCAAATTACTATGGGATTTGCTGTCACAGCGGCCCGCTTTCACCATAGGCTGTCGCTACCCGACAGTGGCGACTAACAACAAAGATGCAGACGCAGGCACTGCACGGTGGAGGAGGAGTTATGTGACCAGTGGGGCAAAAAGCAGTGATCATCTGTCGGAACGGTCAGTTAACTGAGTTTGCTAAAAAGTCCACTATATAGTCCCCGCTGTATGTGGACATAGTAAACTTGTATGAGCTATGAGAACAGTAGATTTTAAACGAGGCGTGCACGAAAAGAAATGGGCTTGTGCATGCTTTTGCACATGCATTTTTATTTAAAGAGAAGGGGGGGGGTCTTTTAAAAAATCGTCCACAATACCTTCAAGGTTTTTTTTTTTTACAGAGCAAAGTAAAGTATGAAATCTACGCTTCTTGTTGCTCATCTTCCAGCTTCCATCTACCAGCCTGACGTATTAATTTCTATTTACTGAGGTGGGAAAATAAAAATGAGCTCCCGACTTGTTGTGTCTTACCAACTCTGTAGATGAGCTCATCCTCAATTGGGTTCTCCTTTTTCTTGGTAGTGCTGTACATGCTGGAGGGCCGTCGTACGGCTTTCTGACGGATGTGGCCCCCTGTTCCACTGGGGGACTTCACCCTCCTTTTCACGTCGTCCGGAGACTGGGGCACATCTGATGGCTTGACTGCTCGCAGGCGGAAAGGGCTGCCTCGTATGGGCTGACCATACAGCAACAGGCTGAATGAGTACTCTCCTTCAGAGCGTAACGTGTAGCCCACCTCGTATGTCCCGTTCTTGTTGTCTGTTATTTCCGTCTCTGCCGCTCTGTTACCATCAGCTGACAGTATCTCCGCCTTTAAAACAGCATTACCTGTCCGCACCAATTCTCCATCCTATGAACAAAGACAAAATGATAACTGGACATTTTTAAAATAGACAATTTATAAAAGGTGAAAAAAAAAATCAAATCTATAGATAGAAAGATGAAAATTTCTCTGCCAATCTCTAGCTCCTACAACTGTAGCTCCTAATGGCGCTGTTAAACAAAATCAGTTATAATAAAATTAAAGAACATAACAGCGTACTTTGTCTTTTGTTGTCACAGTAATGGTTTTGTGCTGTCCAGTTGCTGCATGTCGGAGTCCCTCTCCAGTGGCCACAGAGGTGTGGGCCACAGCTGATGTTGTGAGGAGAACGCCCAGGTTCTGGATGGAGCGCCGCAGCCCTTCCGTCTCCACCTGAAGGACAGAGGCTGCTTTAAACACTGCTTAGGGGTTACAACCAGTTCCTGCTGGTGGTTAAATGGAAATCTCTTCAGAATGTGGAAATGTCAGTCATGATGAACGCAGTTGGCATCATACCACAAAGCAGTCAGTACCTGACAGTCTAGATGCGCGTTCTGATGGGGTTTTTCTGGAAAGTCGTGTCTGGCCAAAGCTGTGACCCGCTCACTCATCTGTTTCTGAACCAGCAGCACCTACAACACAGCAGCTTCTTTTATATTCGACACATTCGTCTTTTTAAATCATTCACATCCAATACTGTAGCTGATTTCTTTGGATTCCCTGATGTGTTACTCTATAGTTAGCAAGCAAATAATATTTTGTAGGCCCACCTCGGTTGCATTCCCATGGCTGAGAGCCTGCTCTGTGAAGCTGCAGCTGCTCTGGATGTGCTCCTTCCCCTGGAGAAGGGAGGAGAGCTGGGTATGTAGGACCTGCATTCATGCAGGTGGAACAAAAGGGACAGCAAACAGAAAATTATAGCCAATTGATAATACACAAAGCAGCAGGATGGGGGAGCAAAAACATAAAATAATAACTCTATATGTATAATTGTATTAAACAGACCTTTTGCTTGCTGCTGCAGATGTTCTCCAGGTCTGTGATGAGGGCGGTCTTGCGATGATGCAGCAGTCGCTCCAATTCTTCAAATGTGCTGTTGATCTCCGCTACTGCCTCAGTTTTCCTTTCATTTAGCTGTCGGGAGATCTCACTCACCAGCTCAATGGCTGCAGTCAGCTGAGGAAGCCTGGGAGACCACCAGAAAAAAGGTTTTCATCAAGACTTTTGGAAACATACAAGTATGATACCAACATGATCTATAAAATACGTAATAAAATAAAACCAAGTTTCTTTTAAAGGATTAGAATCAGCTAGAAATGTGTGAGGATTGTAACTTCTGTATGAACTGGGACATCTAAAATCCCCTCCAAAGATCAAGTTCCAACCTGCTGTGAATGGCATCAAGCTGAGTTTTTAGAGCAGCTTTGTGCTGCTCCACTACATCCCGCAGAGGAACAGTCATATGATCTCCATGCTCTCCCTCTGTGCAGTCCAGACACATGGCTGTCTCACAGGACTCGCAGTAGAACTCCATCACCTGCAGGTGGAGCAAAAACAAGATCATCAACTCTTACCATGCATAGCAGGACATTCAATTTTCATTTTTCTCTCTTTTACTTTATTTGAAGCAACAAATAAGAAAAATAAAATTGGGGAAGTGAGGTTACAGAAGAAGTTTTCCCACCTTTCCCTCGTGGTTTGGGCAGCAAAGGGGCTTCCCTGCTGCTGCAGCACTGACCGACTCCAACACGCTGCATGCCTCAGGCCGTGAACACTCTGGCTCACGCTGGAGAACCTACACAACACATAACCATACTCATTATAGGTTTATTTCAACACATATGTTTGTTAATAGCCCATTACTTTTAAATCACTGTGTTTTAAAATTCCAGACTGTTTAAATCAGTTTAATATTTCTTTTTAATCCAGAACATAAACATTCACTTATCAAACTTCCAGCCACTGCTGATTTAATTCCCATGTGTCCTTAAAAAACTTTTAGAGATTAAGTGTGCAGGATGACCTCAGTCAGGAAGAGCCCCAACTGCACACACACTTTCCTCTCACTAAGCCATTCTTATAAAATCCAGCTTAAAAAAATCTAATTTGTTCTAATCTTCCAATGCTATGTATAATTAATAGTTTAAAAAATATATATACATGATGTTTTGGATTACACGTGTGTAGATTTTAATATAGACATTATTTCTGTTATCAGAAAAATGTAATACAGGGTCAGACCTCCATGAGATTAGTGATGAAGAAGTTGTTCTGCAGAGCGCACACTCCTTTCTCGGGCAGAATGGATGTTTGCCGGCACACGGGGCACGAGAGTGTTAGAGACTCTGCCGGAATGTAATTCTGGAGACAGCTACAAACAGGAAGTGAACAAGTACATAACAGGATACAGCATGGAGTTTAAAAGATATGTTACGCATTGTTCCCTGAAAACATTGAAAGGTGCTTTCATTAAGGAGGATTACAGAAATGAAAGCTAAGGAGCCTTTACTGTAACTCTATCACCATCAATGGGATACAATACCTGAGTCGTACAACAAGATTGAAGTGTGGATGAACACATGCTCTATGGAGTGTTTGTTGATAAAATCTCAGTTTGTCTATTGCTCCTGCCGAATCTAGCAGGTGTCACATCATGTTTGAGACTGTAGGCTGGCCGGCCAAACACACTTTGAAATGTCGATATCTTGTGCTGGCTGTTTGATGACCCTAAAGATGACACTTTTGCTGCAGTTTTTCAGCGATAAAAATTTGGATTTTTCTTTTTATCTTTAAATGCATATCCATCTTGTACATAGTGCATAGCCGTATAACAGGCTCCCTACTGGTTAAAACTAAGGGCACTCTTTTATGTTGTATCTATACCACAAAGGTCACAGAAACCCTGAGGAAAATTTTAAAATGTAAACTGATAATGGACAATTATTAAGGTAAAGTTAGTGTGAAGGGATTGGTAGAGGCACTGGCATTCTCACCATGGGAATTTTGTTCAAATATAACTATATTCAAAACAAATCTATAGACTAAAGTCTAAACTCTTCCATTAGACCTGTATATGAGGATCTACAGAATAGAATAGAAAAATAGAAATATAAGGTTTTTTTGATTGGGTTGGCCAACCCCAAAATAAAGTGTTCAGTCAGTGGCAACATATGAAGTGAAATACAGATTTTCTGATGTCCATCTGCTTTAACACCTTCAATTATATACTCAGAAATATCCAGCCATTATACTAACATGAACATGTTATGGGACTAAATGTGTGACTCAACCACAGAACAAAAGCAAAAGACATTCTAAGGACATTGATTGAAGCTGAGTGCCATTATCCAGTGTAAACTACGCCAGTGCCAACACTGTGTAAAAGGCACTTAGAGAGGAAGAAGTCATCACTCCAGTAGTAACATAAAATTCAAATTACACCACTCTGTGTATTCATGTACAGAGAGCCTTATATTTGAAGATAACTTCTATTATTTGATTAAACTGAAATTTAAGTTTTCGGTAATAAAGGACCATCAGAGCTTGCAAAAATAGTCAGATGCTTACAAGGCTGAGGAAACTATCCCAGTTGTTAAGTTGGTGATGTTGTGGTGATGTTTGGTCTCAGAAGGGACAGGTCTACTTCAGAAATGAAGGGAGGAAAGTAAAAGCATTGGCCTAAATGAGTGAACAATTATATGAACAATAATACTTATTAAATACTATTAAATACTATTAAATTAGATATTTGGGGCTCTTGCAGAAATATTCTCAAACAATTTTGGTCCACCCATTCATTCTAAGCTACCTAAACTCTCTACTTATCCTGGAATTGAGCAAATGTTGATAGGACTAGTAATCCTAACTGATACAGTGTGCAGTGTTTGGAGGAACGGTATTTCATAATAACGGTATCAGAAGCAGCGTTTTTATTTTAATTGGAAGTCATCTAATGAATTACTTTTTACATATTTACATATTGATGTTACTTCCAATCTGATGCAGAACCTTACTTTAATAATTCTATACAAAGTATATTTTATTTTTGTTAAACTACTATAAAAAGCTATACATGCAGGTTACCTTTCACAAAAAGTGTGCAGACAGGGCAGGACCTTGGGGTTATGGTAGTGATCCAAACAGATGCTGCAAACCAGGAACTGCTTGTCTATTTGACGGACCACGGGGCTGGTGCTCCCAGTGTCCCGCTTGGCCATGACAATGGACATCTAAAGCCACAGACAATGACAGCGGTCAACCTGTAGGGGGAAGAACAAAAAATAATGAAGTTAATCAAGATGCTGACATTCCTAGATGTCAAAAGTTGGTCTATAATGAAACAACATTTTTTTTCTCTTTTATGTGTTATCAGAAAATAGGTATCCACAGTTTAGAAAAAAAAGGGTAAAAAGAAAAAGGAAAGCAAAATTTGTAAATAAATACTATGAAAGCTGATAAAAGCATGGATACAAGTGACAATACAATCAAAACTAGAGCAGGAAACACAACTAGAAGAATATCATCATTGTAAAAAAGGAAAAAAAAGCTGCAGGTAGAGTAGGAGAATTTGAAGTCAAATTGCCTGAAGCCAAACATTAAAATAACATTGTTTTGCATTTTACTGGAGTTTGCAAATGCAACCATTTGAAACCGGAAAATCCAACTTAAGTAGCACCTGTGTGTAATCCAAGCACTGTGTCATGTTTGGAAGTGACACCATCCAAATCCAGACATAGTCATTAAACTCTCATAACTCACAGTAAGGGAAAACTATCCACCCGTGACAAACAGCAATGGCTGCTATAATTGGAACAATATTATAACTGTTTCTGCTAAACATACTAGAAAAAAGACAGCAGCTTATCATAAACACAAATGTTACATAACTATGCTAGTAAAGCTTAGGGGAAATAGACCAACATTCCTTGAAAGTGTTATTTACATTTAGTACATTTAGTACGGCATCTAACCAGATTTTTCTGTTTTTCGCTTTAAATATTCATATTTTACAAATAATATAGAAATTCTAGGCAATTACAAAAAATATATATGTATTTTTTAATTACGCTTTAAACCTGTGCTGTTTTAAAAGTATTCAACATTTTTCAGACCTTCCACGTTTTTGCTGTAAAACCTTCCAATGCCTTTTAGCATACACTCCTGGTACAGTATACTGAATATCTTAATTAAAATCCGTAATGCAAGAAAATATTTGGCCTGATGTATTGCAAATCCCCCCCACCAAAAAAAAAAAAAATCTAATGCTGCATAAATGAAATGGTTTCTAAACCCCTGCGGTAAGCAGAGCCAAGGAGCCACAAGCTTTACATAATCTGATCTAGAGAAACAGAGCTGGGTATTCTGCCTAGCAACAAAAACCAGCCTCGTCCAAAAATGGCCCACTTCCATGCTCATCTTTGCAAGCACATTACTCCTGAGAAAGTATTTAAGAAGGAGCAAGTGCATTGTTGTTTTTAAACACATGGGTTATATAAATAACATAATCAATGAAACAAAATTATCTTATATTGCATGCATTGTTACTTCAGTTAACTCTTAGCTGTTTAACCTGTGCATATCAGTTGCATGTCATAGTTTCCAACTGGCTCCAGTAATTTGAATAAGTCATATTTTCTTGTTAGGTGTGTATTATCTGTGTCAAAAATGTTGTGTATTTCATTGCACAAAAAAGCAGAAAGCTGTATGAGTCTGTAGCAAGTATCTATTGAACATAAAAAGAGAAACACTATAGTTATGACTACAGTAAAGTATAGTAAAAACAACATTTAAGTTTAAGCTTTAAGGATAACTTAGTTCATCAGCACCCACCTGCCTCTGGTTCTCTCTTTACATCTGCAAACTTGAATCCAATGCATCCCTCTAATCCCTCATATCTAATCTGTTCTGATGCCCAATTGTTACACGCAAACATGCAATCTGAGTGATTAAGGGTCTGTTTATTTCCAGTCATTGCAAAGAGGATCCAATGACATCCCCTCTTTATATTGGATGTTAAATGTCATGTATGTAGCTCTTAACCATAAGAAAATATCACTTTCACCCTGTGGTGATGTTGGGCACACACCAAACTTTTAGTAGTAAATAGCTTACATTTCTCTAGGGACATGTGAATGTACAGTATGGGGCTATGTTGGTTTTAAACTACAAGTGAAAATGTTTATGTCCACCCTTAATCAATGAGACATCAATAGGATTACAGCACAGTGAGGATTGTTTGCTGTTTTACCGATTTGTTCTGTTATTTTGGGGGGATTTTTTGTCAAACGTAAATGTGTCATCGAACAAATTAGAAGATAATCTAAATACAAAATGAGCTTTTCAAACAACAATTTCATTTTACAAAAAAGTCATCCAATCAGTAAAACAGCACCAGGTACTACCAACAGCCTATCAACAATCCAGTGAATAAATACAGATCAGTGGCTGAGACCTCATAAAAAAAAACACTGTAAAACTTGATCAAACTTTCTGCTAAAACAATTTGAGAAAAACTCAAAACGGAAACTTGGGTGCTAGGTTTATCCAGATCAACAGCAATAATATTATATCAATTACATTAATACAGCACTTAATAACTGAAGAGAGGATTTGTTTCTAAAAAAATAATGCAATCTCAACTTAATACATTTTCATTTAATCTGTCTGGTTTTATTGGCACTGGAGGCTAAACACATAAATGCCACTTTCATTTTAACTTAATCTTAAAATGTTTGAGTCATGCATGAAAATGCATGATAAAATAAATGTTGCTCCAGTTATATCAAACAGCTGAAAAACATCTAAAAACAGATGAATAGGGGAAAAAAAAAAAAAACATGCAATACTTTTTGTTTTGTATTGGTGAAGAAGTGACAACAATCCTCTTCTAGATGTGTTTTAAATGCAGTCAGAAAAGTGTAAATATCTCTGTGCATTTATCCATGCCCAGTTAAACTCCAAAGTGGGGCACAATTGTTTGATTTGAAGCTCTTAAGTAACCATGACCGGCTGAGTGTCAGGCTCTGAAATGATTGAAGGGGTAGAGATTTGAGTTTAGACTCTAGAGTCCAAACAGTGGGGAAGCGTGATGCAAAGCTCCCACAAGAAGGAAGCTTAAAAAAACCAAATGTATTTATAAAAGGAGGGATCTTTCAGGGAGCTGTCAACTGATATAATAAAAATGGTGAGTGTTTTATTCCCCGGGGTATGATGCTCACCGGGAAACAGCAGCAATGTTGCAGGTGACCTCAGTACTGAATAATTCAACAAAACTTTCAGGATTAGACTGCATGTGCGTGTGTGTGTGTGTGTGTGTTTATGGGAGTGTATTCCAGTGCTTGTGTCCAGCATTTGGTTTGCGTGGAACAAAAAGCTAACACCCAGGCACACAATGCCACCATTCTCTGTCGGCTTTAGAATACAAAAGTAGCTCATTTTCCATTTGAGATCTAAAACCTCTGCTCTTGTATTAATGCAAGAGTACGGTTCTCAGAATCCATACACACTTGTCTTTATCATCTATACGTGGAAAGATAGACACAGGAAGTTTAATTTTAAACTGGCATTTCAACAACAGATCATACAAGAGGGTCAGAGAGTGAATACAAAGCATCTCGCCTTCTGCTTCTGGTCACTGTGATGCACCTGTGCAATGCCAGCAAATGTGGGCTGACAGCTTGGGCAAACACCAATCAGAAGACTCTAAAGTCACACAAGCAGGCAACATACATATAAGGCTAAACAGAGACAGAGTTGACAGAGTAACTACCTACTGTCAGCAGAGAGGACAACAACCGTCTAGAAGGCTTCATAGCTGGTCTGTGTGAATTTTGTTGTGACTCACACGTTACTGCTCACTCCTCATCTCTTCTGACTCGTTTCCTTTTCCTTCCCGTGCTTTTCCTATTTCCATATAAAATCACACACACATTGAATAAGGCTGAACCCAGATGACAACAGAGGGAGGGGCTGGGATTTTGAACAGGCCCTCCTACTGTAAGAGCCGTGCACAAGCATGAGCTGACTGGGTACCCTCCTACTGCCGCTCTCTGATTGGCTGGGGAACCAAGGCTAGTGGGGATGACAGATTGCATCATAGGGCAACAATTTGTGCTGGCGAGAGGGAGTGAGAGGTGGAGACAAAAAGAGAAACATTTCCAGTCTGAGCATAGATGTTAACCCGCTGCTTTATGATTAAATGAGAAGTCTATAGCATCTGGACGGATCTAATTATTGAACTAAGCTTAATTTTTTATATGAATTTCACCTCCAGATTTGTTATTTGTTTGTTTTTTGAAGAAAAAAATATCACCCCTTCACTTGCCAGGCACATAATCAGGAGCATGACCTAACAGAGACTACTGTAGGACGCAAAATAAAGGTAGTGTCATAGATTTACCTCTTTTGCCATAAAAAAAATAATCTGGAACAACCCTGAGAGCTAAAGCTAAAGATCCTGGTAAACGTTCCAGATCCCTTTTACTTTTTCACAGTTTGACATTTTACAACTACAAACACAATCTCCTTTAACTATTACCACAATGGTTTCAAACTCCACTTTATACCGGTTGGATCAATGTCCAACATGCCTAATATGTGCCTCTGCCCCGACGCCACCAAGCTAAATGGTTTAATTGGCTACTTGGCGAGCCATCCAAATTGGAGCCCTGATAACGAATTATTTATCTGGTTCAAGTGTGTTGAACCAGGAAAAAACACAGGACAGCAGCTCTTAAGTCTGAAGGTAGACTTCACTACTTTATTGCATAGATCTGTTTTTCTCAATAGGTTTCATCTGCGGCTCTTTGGTGTCCTCTAGCTTTGCTTATCAAGTTCATTCGGATTGAATGGAGAGCATCAATTAATTTGGGGCTTTGACTTGGCCATTCTAAAATGTAAATGTGCTTTGATTTAAACCATTTTAGTGTAGCTTCGACTATCTTTGCTTTTTCCATTTTCCTTTTATTGTTTGCCTGTATTTACCGTAGCCTTTCTTCTTTAAGGAAATGTAAGGCACAATCCTGATTTATTTTGCATGTGAGCCAATAAGTTCAATTTCAAAGTCCTTTTGCCTTCTTTACAATTTTATGTGGAGATATGTCACAAAATGTGACTGAATTTCATGATTGGTACTAAACTAAATGAGACTGAATAGAATTGCAAGACACATTTTTAGAGATGCATTTATTGATATGTTCTAAAGCCATATTTCTTCTTCTTTTTTCCTCAGTCATTCTTAATATTTTATTGGTTAATCATTTAAAGCCTGATAAAGAACACTCCTTTGGATTAAACAGTACAATGTGTTCATAGTATCAAGAGGTGTGAGTATATTTGTCACAATAAGGCACCAAAGCTAAAATGTGCTGCCACTAAATAAATGTTACACTGACTGCTAAAGCATTGTGTCTTTATAGTGTGGTCAGATCATAATCTGGGCCAAAAGGTGACAGTTCTCACCCCATCAATCTGCCGTTAATCTGTGCGGATTGAGTCCAGTCGTTCCTCCTCCCCCGCACTGCTTCCGCTGGTTCCTCCCACACCTATTTCTAAAAACCTCCCATCATCCAAAACTCATGGGCCTGAGACTGCTATTGTCTGTGCAACAGGAAGTCAGGGATAAGGGGATGAGAATGGAACACAGAGTAGGTACAGACAGAAGCTGTATTTCATAAACCGTTACGAACATGGCTTGCTGAGGTGTATTTGCAAACTGATTTCAGCAAATAATTTGCCGCTTGATTGAACAGCTTTGAGAACATGTTTTTTTTAATCACTCTACAAAAAGTAATTTGGAGAAGTTTCTAATAAAACATATCCCCATGCAGCACTCCAGCCTTAATTTGTTCTAATGATAGAAAAAGTAGTATAGGTCTGAGGATTGTGCTACATTTTAAATAATGGAATGGATGACAAAAAAATTAAGGAAGAATCTGACGCTGAGGCTAATCTGGGGAGTGTTTTGATTGGTGGTTGTTGAGACTCAAATTCCAAAATGTTAAATGTATTTTTTAAGAAACTAACAAGCCAGTTAGGAGAGTTGATGGTGTTAAGAATAGATGCATAATCGATGTAGTGCCATGCAAAAGAATTCAACAATGAGAGTCCCCTAGTGTGTAATTTAATCTAAGCCTTATTACAGCAACATTGTAAAAAGCTGTACTTAAAGAATTAAATGCATTTTGAGGACAAAGAAAAAGAAATACAAGAGACTGGTCAGAGAGAATGTAAAAACAGGGTTAGGTAAGCAAACAAGGAGCCCAACACCTAAAGTTACTGTACATCTGCTGCCCAACCAGCAGATGTTGGTAGTTGTGACATACTAACAAAATAAATGTTTGATTTCTCTTCAGATTGGTCAAGATGCTGGTTTTTTGGTGATATTACTTATTAGTTCATAATTTTCACACATAGTAGGCCTACTGTTTAATTTACTTACTCTCTCACAAAGTCTTCTTTGCTAAGAGCCCTGTTGCTATGGAGCGTTATCTTCAGGATCTGGTGTAAATTTTTGTTTCAAACATACATCAAACACAATGTCGCTTTGCTGCGCTTACTCGCTGTTACATTTCCGGTCTATTTGATGCTTTAGAGGGCCGACTGAATCAAGAGAGAAAAAGAATCAAACATGCAACGAGAGACATTTACAATATAATCAACAGGGGTTGACGTTAAAGATTTTTACCACTTGCCCTTTAGGCAAGTGGCTTTCACATTTCATTTGCCCAGAAACAATTTTTACTTGCCCTGTATAATGTTTGATAAATATAGTTCCTCCGGAGAATTCTCTCCCCAAGAGCTGAATCATCTAGTGGAAAATCACGCGGCTTTTTCAAATCACTCGAGAATGTGTACAAAACAACAAAGATGGTGCTGGCAACGCTTGTGGGTCGTTTTCAGCGAATGTCGGTGATTTCAAAGTCATTTGGAGTGATGAATATTTTTTTTTTGCGATCATTGCACTTGCCCGGTGGGCAAATGCAATATAATTTGTACTCTCCAGACAATAAAAACTGCTTGCCCCGGGCGATCGGGCAATGGTTAACATCGAGCCCTGATCAACATCCTCCATTTGATGACAACATGCAGAGATTGGAAACTAAGGCCCCGTCCACACGAAGTCAAGCCCTGGCCTAAACGCACAAATTTTTCACCAAACCAGCCTCTCATCCATACGAAGCCGGCGTTTCGGGGGTCTGTAAATGATCTTTTTTTTATTAAGCCTTTAGAGTGGGAAGATTTTGAAACGGCGTTTTCGCGTTTCCATCTTTAAGCTCTAACCGCATTTTTTTTTTACACGCATGCGTCATAGCGTCGCCTCTACAGTAAACACGCATGCGCGACACAGTATCACAACAACAATGGCGCCGTAATGGTTGCTGCTCATGCTACTCACCCTGCTGTCGGGCTTACAACAGAATCTTCTTCTTCTGGAATATCTCCAGGAAGAACAGAGCAATATCAACGACATGGTTCAGCACCTGAATTTGACTGAACCACGAAAATGGACCCAAAAATGGACGATCACATTTATTTTACGTCTC
Source organism: Cyprinodon variegatus (assembly GCF_000732505.1). Taxonomy (NCBI): domain Eukaryota; kingdom Metazoa; phylum Chordata; class Actinopteri; order Cyprinodontiformes; family Cyprinodontidae; genus Cyprinodon; species Cyprinodon variegatus. Next base: position 1,061,444 of record NW_015150664.1, read on the forward strand.
CGTCTTTACGACAAACGTTCGCTTTGACTTTGTGTAGACGGGGCCTAAAACTGAGCATGTAAATTATTCCAAATAATGCGTGTGAACTGTAGCTTAGTTTGAACTTATGGTAACAGCAAAACTCACACTCACTGAACACTGAATGAGTAGAACAGCTGGCAATGATGAATGGATTATCCACCATTAAAAACATCCATTTGTAAAGATAGCACTGCAAAAGGGGCAAGGATACTGCAAAGGGGGCAAGGATACTAAACAATTCTCAATCAAGAGTTTGAAGGACCAAATTAAATATATATTTACAATTAAAAGCTGCATGAAATAATCTATTGAGTTGCAAATCACAAAGACATGGAACACCCAACAAAAGAAACCTGAGTGCTAGAATTACAAACAGCAGTTAAAAAAAAAAACTCAATCCTATTCATACTTGTCATCTCCTTCTTATCTGGAACTTAGTGATGGGGGCATAAGTGTCAGCAGAGACTCACAGACTCCACCAGCTCCTCTGGGGAAGCCCAGGGTGGTCCAGGACAGCCAAGAGACATAGTACCTTCAGCATGTCCTGGGCCATCCCCTGGGCCTACTCCTAGTGGAATGTGCCTGGAACACCTCCCAAGGGAAGCGTCCAGGAGAGCTACCAAAAAAGATGTTCGATCCAACTCAACTGATTGCTCTTGATATGGAGGTGAACTGGCTCTACTCTGAGGCCCCCCTCTATGGCCTAAGATCCTCACCCTATCTATATGGGGATGCCCAGCCACCCTGCTGAGGAAGCTAAATTAGCCGCTTGTGTCTGGGATATTGTTCTTTCTGTCATTATCCAGATTACATAACTATAGGTGATGGTATGAACATAGACTGACTGCCTCTCAGCTCAACGCTCTCTTCACCACAAGAGACGCAATATCCGCATTACACCAGGAGCTGCATCCATCTGTCTGTCCATCTTCCACTCCATTCTCGTCTCACGTGTGAACAGGACCCCAAGATACCTGAACTTATCCACTTGGGTCAGGAACTCTCCTCTAATCCTGAAAACGGTATGCAACCTTTTTCCGATTGTAAGCAAGGACTTGGTCTTGGAGGACTGATCTTGATCACTGCTACTTCTCAATCTTCTGCGAACCGCCCCACCAAATACTGTAAGTTTTGGCAAGAGAACACCAGCAGACCCATGTTATTAACAAAAAGCATGGAAAAAAACTAAAATTCCTTAAACCAGACCCCTCCGGCCCTTTCCCACTCTTAGAAGCCCTTTTTGTCTAAATCTTTGTCCATGAAGGTTATGAACCATGTGCTTCCCTGTCCCTGCTCTTCTGGAATGACATAAAGATAGTTGGACATGCCAGGGATAGGGTGACTCCTTTCAGGCAAAAAAAAGTGGTTTTTAGAATAAAGCAGGATGATATTTAACTATTCCAATGTATTCTGACATAAACCCTTTTGTAAATTCATGAACTACCCTTTAAAGCCTTATAATTAATGATCAGAAGCTAGATAACTTTTTTGGCCAGAATTATTGCCAAAAAGTAAGTGGTTTTTAAGCTTTCTATGAGCTATCTAAACAAATATGAGCTTATGCATATATGACAGATAATGTATGCACAAATAAAAACAAACTTGTGCAGCTAATTCTTGCATTCAAAATTCTTTATAATGGCATTTTGCTATGTCCCTTTCAAAAACCTAAAGTCTCTTTAGCCCATGCAGCATCTTCAGAGAGGAAATGTAAGTTGTTTAACTCAGATGCAAGAGTTTAGTCCTCATGTCTTCATACACAAACAAACATGCTTTTCTACAAAATACTGAAGGTGTTGATCCCAAAGAAGAAAGTTGCAGCGATAGCATTTTTATCCACTGTGTCCGCGTCCCAATGCTCTTCCCTAGATTTTTTAATTAGTTTTTCTTGGCCCTGTTCCCTGAAACATTGCCCTGCGTCTAACCTTGTAGCTGAGCGACAACCACATCGCATCACACCTTGGCTGCAACAACATGAAGTGTTTCAAGGTTTCTACCCAAATATGTATTACCTCTGTATTTACCTAGGTACTAAATGTACCTTAAAAGGCTTTGCCTTAGTATTTCATGGTGGTAAAAGTTTTAATCCTTTCTCAAAATGTGTGTTTTTTTTTAAATTATTGAAAAAAAGGTATGCTAATACAGTTTAGATTTAAAATATCTAGAAATATTAGAGAATGTACAAAAAAGTATTAAGGTCTTACTTCATGTCTTTGTTTTCTAGCTGTAAGGTAGATTTCTGGCTGGTTAGCGCTACATAAAAAAGAAGAAGAAGAATAAAAACAAACAGAAGGACACCGATATGAGACAGAGGGTAAACATTAAAATGTGTCAATTCAGAGTTCAGGATTCACATAATATTAACCTATGCAATAGTTGGAAAATCTACAATGACAAGTTTGAATTTTGCAGATTTACTGAACCACTATACACTAAGGTTTGGATACATTTCGCTTAGGGAGTTGCAAAGAAATAACATATTTTTTTTATACATCAAAAAGCCTCTGGCTTAATCTAACAGAAATTGTGTTGCTCTTTTTTTTTTCTATAAAAGTCTTGCATACCTCCAGGCACATATCTGACTTTTTAAGCATAATTTGTTGAGATGCAACATTCCCCCTCCACCCCCACCCCCCATTGCACTTGTACTACTGGCAATAAAGCTGTTCGTCAGCATGGTTACACAACTGCCATGCTTGACCTAAAAGAAAAAGAAAATACACCTTATGATGCTACAACCCTGATAATTGCTAATATTTGTTGTATATGAATATATAAACTTATAATATTCAACCATGTCTGGATTGAAAAAAAAAGATGCAATAGTTTTAAACACAATGTATTTTTGAAAATTCTCTGAACTTGTCCAAATGAATTAATAAGAGCTACAAATTAAATGAAATCACATTACACTTATTCCTAAGGTGAGCATACATAAACTTCTATATCCAGTACCTACCACTCCTGCCGGTTAGACTACACTAATGTGTAAAGTTTTGGTGTTTCTCCTTATAAAGACATGTAAAAACATAAAAGCACATCATTAGCGCTGGCACCCCTCTGATCTCCTGCACAGATCAGTCTTAAGGGTTCACATACATGTATGTCTATATATAGAGCTATCAGTTCTTATCCCCTTCCTACCATTGACGGTCACGTGCTCCAAGCGGCGCATACTATTTTAGAAAGCAGTTATGCCATCTAAAGAAATGACAGAGAGCTACTGAGGATAGACATCTAGCTAAATATTGCAATTTAAACATAATTTCAGAAATCCCGACTATATTAGCAGCTAACTACCACACACCTTACAGATGCATATTCTGTTGCAAAAACCTGCCTGGTTTCCAATGTCTTTACTGCAGTTAGTATCAGCGGGATTTTTCAAAACATATTGTTTTCTTTTTTTTTTTTTTGTATTTCAAAAAAACAAAAAGGCATAAAAATCTCTGTTCAAATCAAGTGTTATTGCAAAGCACTTTATCAATGGCTGGCACAAGAAATCCAATGTTTTTATTTAACTGGTTGTTTTAATGATAGAGTTACCTTCAGGCAAAACAGGTGTGGAAAAGTAAATTATGTGAGATTAAGGCTTCAGACAAACATTGAGCTTATAACAACATAGGTTACTAAAAGCAGTGATTGATAACCATAACGCACAGTACATATGGTTGTTTCTGCTTTTTCCTATGTCTCTCCACTAAATTTTTTCATCCTTGAAATCACAGAGTGATTTTTTTTTTCATCATTGATCATCACAGAGTGGATCATTTTAAGTTTGATGTTAAAAACCCTAAAAGCTTTAATTTACCTGATGCTGATGGGATTAGATTTAAACAAAACCTCACATCTTAACTTGACATTTCTGATCGAGAATGCACAGTTATGAATTAAAAGCATGTAGTTTTCAATAAGTAAGAAATTAATGAAAAAGGGGGGATTAAGTGGAAGTTTTAAACATTGAAAAATATCACATCCCTGTTTGAATGCCGGGTCTTTGTGTGCACACAGTTTCAACCTCTTCCTGGTTGATTTCTGACTTGCCCTTATTAAAGATGCACAAGGTAACTCTGGAGGGGCTGCAGAGAGCCACAACACAGGTGACAAAATCTGTTGTGGAGAAGTCTTTATGTTTTGCGCTCCTTAAATCTGGTCTATTTGGCAAGATGTGGCTTTGAGAAGACTCTTGTTAAAGAAAATGTGACAATTCATTTCATACTGCTACTATCTTTAATTTAATTTAACTTCAAGTATTCTAGGGTCTATGCCCTAACCACTAGGTCGCCATTCCCGACTATCTAGGGAACATACTGTAACAGTAATGTATAGAGTACGTTACGTGAGTGGAAAAAACACTGCTGTAGTCTTTAAAAAACTTTATTTCAATCTCTTAATAAAGTAAAACTTTATCAAGAGACTATGGAATAAAAAACATCGAAGTAGACATCAAGTTCCAGCAGAACGGCTTTGATTAATAGATACAGGAGCAGCTCAGATGGACTCCTAGATGCAGCTCATTTGCCTCTCCAATTATAAACGCTAATGCAGATTCTGTCTGTAACAACCTCGTGATACGTGATGACTTTAAACCAAATCAACTAATTCTCACCTTCCTTGAAATGAATAAATGAATCTACCTACAATGACATTCAATATTCTTACACTGATTTTACGAGAAACATCTAAAGTGAAGTGGAATATGAATAAGCTTGTTTGGCCAACATCATATAGATGGAAATTTTATAAAACATCAAAAAGGAAAAGAACAAGATGCACACATTTTTATCCTCATGCTTCTCTTTCATCAGCTGACCCCACTTTTCTTACCATACGCTTGGAAGTATTTCAGTGAAAATGGGCCTGTGCCACAGGGTAGAGGAACTGACCCTGAAATAATTTGTTTCTTTAAATAACCGAGGGAATAGAAGCCATGAGTCAAACAGCATTAACACAAACAGATAGGTTGGTCAGTACTGAAACCAGACCACAGTGCTGTTTCAGGTAGGTGGAAATATATCAGACTGATCCTGTTGAAGGGAAATGTGCAGAGTTTAGAACTATGTCATAACATGAGAGATTTCAGGCAGACGAAAGAAAAAAGGTCAAAAGAAGAGTTTATGTAAGAGCTGAACACACAGAAGAAAGGCACGTCAAATATAATGTGAAAACAATGGAACTTTGCCATGGGCTTTTTTTTTTGCTTCCACAGCTCAACATCATGCACAGAGAAGAATGTTGGAGAATCTAAATTTTTTTATTGAGCCATAAACATTTTTAGGGACTTCAAAAAATAAAGAAGACATATTTGCTTAACTGTAAGTAAAGCATAATATAATCTGCATTTTCATAATTTAGTAATTTACTCCAGAAAGTAATAATATTAATGCATTTTATCTATGAAGAACTTTACATTTGTATAAGCAGATCTCAAAGCAGTAAATTTTTCTATCCTTTAAACCTTTTATTTTGTAATGTAGCCACAGTTTTCTTATTGACATTTAAATCGAGATATTTCTGAAGTAGAAGAAATTAACCCAATCACTTGCTTATTTTTTTTAAATAAAAATCTGAAAACAGTATCTGTTTCAGTGAGTCAAAGTAAAAAAAAAAAAAACCCTATTTGCTGCAATTAAAGCTGCCTTACATTTTGCCCGTTCTTTTGGTTATCAAAGTTCTCACACTCACTAAAATTCTCAGTGGAATGAAGGTATTGATCTAGCCTGGTATGCTTTGGTCATTTTGATTGTCCCTGAAAAAAGGATCTCATGAGATGATGCTGCCACCACCGTGCTTCCCAATGAGGAGGTTTTAGCAGGTGGGAGTTTTTTTTAACTCATCATGTTTTGAGTGTAGGCTGAAAAGTTAACTTTTCTGTTACATCTAAACTGAAAACTTTTTTGTAGAATTAAGAAATCTGCTGGCTTTCTTTATGCCCCTCAATAAATCTTGAGTATTTTTCTGCACAAAAGATTCTCCCACTTTCTTTGATAGATGTTCTTCCCCTTCCTGATACCATCTGATAGATGGTCATTTCTTGAGAGGTTTACATCTGTAATATAATTTATTTTCTCTATCCTTTTTTTAGCTGATTTATAAATAAAATATTTATAAATATGAAAAAATTATGAAATTAATACAAAAAAAATGCAAGTTTTAAAATTTTGAATCCCCATTATATTTATGATAACATATAAAACTATAGCATTAACAACTATTATAAGACATTATTAACACAGCGAATCTGGTTTGATGCAATCTGAACTCAGACATCCAAGGATTAAATTAATTACAATTGGGTCGATGGCACTTCAAAGACCTTTATTGGTCAGAGTGGTGAGGCTGTTCAAACACCTAAGCGTCTCAACACTAATGGTAAGCATCATCACGCCTCTGTCATTAAATCGTTGCCATGATGACAGGGCAGAAAAACAGCAACGCCGGCCTGCTGACTAACATGTAACAGCATAGAATTTTATTACGTGCAGCCTTCTGGCAAGAGGGATGTACCTTTTTGTTTCCCTGTCAACAAACAGTGGGCAGCTGAGTGACATAAGGGCAGCTAAAATTATCAGCTTGTGTGATCCGAGCTGGGCGGTGCCTGTGTCACAGGATGCGCCTGTGTCCACACAGTTTATACCAGGTATACACCTCTTTTGCTGTATGTTTCTTCTTCTGGGAAATAAAATTCAAAACACAAAAAACATCATCCAATAACTATAAAGGTCCTGTAAAAGCACAAAAAACTGGACACAACAGTTTTATAGTGCACCACATTTAGTAAGTGGCACATCTTGCTTCTCTATAATACAGCTCCTAAACTGAAAGGTAGAAGAAGGTGACGGCTACGAGGAACACTCCTGGGTCAAAGGAGAAATCTTAATAATGCTTTTTTTTTTTTTTTTTTAAACAATAGGAGATAATGAGGCTTACTGATAAATGAAATATTTGAACTGATACAGAGGAATGTAATTCATTAATTAGCAGCTCTCTAACTGGGTGTCGGGGAGAAATCCATTGTTCTGTCATAACTTATTCAAACGAAATAACAGCATGCTGTCGCATTCAGGCAGAGACAGAAGATGGAAGTCATTAAGTTTATGAACATCTTCTGCATCTGCAAACTGAAACACCATGGCAGACCAAAAAACTACCAAAAAATGAACTGCTTCCAAACCAAACTGCACCTTTCTGTGTTATTCCTCTGATATCAGAAGAATTTAGAGTCAATACTTCCTTAACATTAGCAATAATCAGATTTACCGACTTCAAATACTTTCAAAGCTTTGCCAATCAAGATGATTTAGACTTTACCTGATGTGGCTCCCCTGACCTTGTGGGGATGTTACCTAAACTTTGGATGTTTACATTCAAACATATCATAAAAAATGTTAAAAGGGTTATTGATATCTTTTTATGTACATTAATCCTTGTATATTTTTTTTATAAGCAAACTATTTCTTTGAGCCTGCTTTCTCTTATTTGTATTTACTTTTCCTTAAAGCAGTCTTTTTGCTCTTTTTCCTCCCACAAACCCCCCTTTTGATTAATGAACTTTAAAGCTTTAAAAAAAGATTAGATTTTTTTTTTTCTTTAAATTCCGACATATTGTAATGAAGGGTTGTACATTAAAAAAAAAAAGTGTAAAAGTTTTTGGAACATTTCTCTCTATGTAACTCATACATGATTTTGGAATTTTTTAAGCAATGAATGGAAAATAAATCCTGAGTCTCATGCTGTTAGATCAAACTCTGAAGAATTATATAAAAGAAAATGCAAAAAATAGATATATATTTAAGCTCTACAAGGAATCTCTGCTTTTTTCTGCTTGCTGAAAACAATAAAGCTCTACATCTCCAGCCTATTTTACAAAGGAGTTTGTTTTAGGGTGAACTTCAACACATTGCTTAATTAGATTAAAGTAGTTTGGTTTGGACTTGTTTTATGTGGCAGCTTTTTCAAGCATTTACATTGATTTCTGACAAAGAAAAGTTAAGGAACATCTGATAAACATACAGGAACCATCGGCCAAGATTACTCTCAGTGACAGGGTCTATTACATGTTCTGAGAAACATGTACCGTAATGTTAATGCAATTCATTCCAATTCATTCAAGAGTGAAACAGTGACTTTCCTTAAAAAAAGCTGTAGCAGTCTGATATTGAGCTAAGCAAAGAGGTAAATATAGCTGCAGCACAAACAGAGCAGAAAATCCCATCATTACAGCGGCTCTGGCAACCATTCATCACATTTCACTGCTAGGTTTACATCTCTTCTCGCCTGACTCCCACCGCTTGCATGTAGCTCCTGGGACATTCCTCCCATACCAGCTGGACATTCCAGCCTTTGCTCAGCCCAGATCAACTCGGGGTTCCATCGGGTCACCATTTTAATGTTTACACAAATGTCCCCGTTCATCACTCCAGCCTATCAGCTCATGCATCTTTGAAAGTGTTCAGCTGGAGTCATCCGCTGATTAAATCCTGCCGTAATATTCTATTCATAGCATCTGCTTCAAGTCCATGTAAGGTTTTGCTTACATGTGCATCAGCAGCGTCTTAACCGAGTTGGGAAAACATATCCGTGTTAGTTATCTTTCATAAAGGGGAACTTTTGAGTAGTTTAGACACATCGATGGCCATCTTGGACCAAAATGTTTATGTAGATCTTTGATTCCTTCAATTTTGGTTTTACGGTGCCTTACAAAGGAGTTCACATCCGGTTGTTTGTTTTTTTCTTTTAATCTTTTTTCATGTTGCAGCTTTAAAGTGTGGTTGTCATACACATTCGAAGTGATGGACTACAATTGTGAATTTAATCTATGCTCTTTGATTTTTTTTTTTTTTTGTTTTTAAGTGTGGAGGGGTAGTGTAGCCTAAATTTAGCACACTCTTATCCCCTAACTTCCCTTGAGAAAATAAAAGCAAAACCTTTTGCTGTGGTGACTGCTACAAGTTCTTTAGAAAAAAGACTATAAGTACTTTGAACATCTATGAGATGAAGTTGTTCTCCTTTCCTTTATTGCAAAATACATTAGCTGTACTTCAAAGGGATTGCATTTATTAAGAGCATTTTTTTAAGGCTTTAGGTCTATGCTTTGACTTGACCATTCTTTTTTTTTTTTTTTTAACAGTGTCCTGTCTGGCAATGTGGCAATAAGAATAATTGTCTTGATGACAAAAAGAGCCCAACAGATTTTACTTTCACAAGTGTAGCAGTATGGCAATTGTCATACTGCTACACTTGTTTCATGCATATAATTTGCTTTATTATATTTATGCAAGGAGTTTTACAGTTTATATGGACACACCTGACTTGACCATTCTAACACATAAGTATACTCTGCTCTAACTATGCCATCGTATTAGAGTACTTCCAAGTTTCCCTCCAGGATTTAACTTTAATTAACTCAGTCCATATTGCCATCCACTCTGGTTTTTCCATCTCCCTGTAGACGAAAAGTATGGACCGCATACATTAAAGTGGAGGTTTTATTTATTTTTTGTTTTTTTGTTTTTTACTATATAAGATTTTAAATTCCTGTAAGAAAAAGTCAAATTTCAAGCAGAGAGCCCACATCCTTTGTGTCACCTACATCCCTATAATTAAATCCGACTTGGATTTATGTATTGATGCCTTTGTTCTTGCTAAATGTCCAGAAAACACCTTAGGTTCTTACAATTAACATGCTTACTTCTTTAATTAAAATTCTGCTTATCCACCCTGCCAGTTTAGTTGCATTAAATAGGCTTTATAACAAATTTAAAGCTTAATATATTAAAATATAATCAAATACTATATCCTGATCTGTTTTCCTTGGTTCTCATCACAATGTTCTTTAATGTTCTTTAACAACTGAATTGATATTGAAATAATTTAGATGTTATTGAACTTAATGTATAAAACAGGTGGCCTCTGAAGGTGGTCAGTTGCATTGGATTTTATTTATCAGTTTCTACTGGAAGAGGAATGAATACATATGACTGCCACACTTTTCAAAATGAAATTAGCAAAATTATTAAAATCTATGTACCCTTCTTCCTTCTTTGTGTTTTAAAACATACAATTCCACCATTACAATACTTTGTAATTTGCAATATTTTTGCAGCGTAATATAAATGAATTTAAAATCTAAAAGTATATAAACCAACTAAAGCTAACTAGATCACCTGTTTTTATTAGAGACTAAATGTAAGTTGGAAAAAACACACGAAAGGTGCCTAACTCATTTCAATCTCAAACCTTTTCGCAGATTTTTTCAAGGAAATATTTTAGGTAAAACAAAGTTTTCTGGATTGAGCTGTCCTCATCAAAATATAACATATAGAGTAGGACTGGAGGGATAATAAAATCTCCTGCATGTGCTTTATATCAATAAATACAATCTCACTCCTTAAAGAAGTTATATAAATGAGGGAACACATTTATATTTTCTGCCAAGTGTAATGCCTTTAAGGGGCACAAATTGGCTGCAGTGTTATTTTACATACAGACAACAAAGGGTGCTGTTAGCCAGTGAAATGTAAAGAAAAAAAGAGTGATGGGGCAGAGGAAGACATTAAAAGGAGGAGGAAAGCTTTTTTACCTTTTATCAAAGTGAAAAATGGCATGGTGACAGTTATGAGAACTGAAGAGAACATGTAGAGGGGATGATATGAAAGAAGGAGAAAGAGTCACTTACAGTGTGTCCTTAAGGAATGGAGAGGAAGTTTCAGTATGTTCTCCTCCAAGGGGAGTGATATCCGTTTGCTAAAGCCGGCATTGCCAAAGCTAAACGCACCCCCACACAGAGAAGGTGGGATGAGGGTGTGTGTGAGAGTGGACTGACGAGAAGGTGGTTATGGATCTGGCTTTAATACATCTGTGTGTGTGAAGTGGCAGGAACCAAAAGCTACTGAGAGGGAGAGAGACAATCAGCAAAAAAAAAATAAAAAAGATGCAGAGCTCGAACAAGCTGAGTGGCTGGTGTGAAAAGGGAGGGTGCTCAACAGTCCAATAGTGTGACAGATGAGCTGAGCGAAGAGGAGATAGCAACAAAGAGACAGATTTTTTTCTTTTCAATTTCTGATCACACTCCATAGTCTGACTGCTTTCTCTGTTTTTGGAATAGGTTTGGAGAGGGGGAAAAAAACAAACAACCTAAAGCATTCAACAGAAGCTTGGAAATGATTCATGAGGCATGTCTTAACCTAAAATTTATTTCTCTCACTCACAGATTGGGGGAAAGGCAGGAAGCCCGATAGGCAAAACATTTGAGATAAATCATTTAACCCTGCTGGGGACTTTAATAACATATTGCTGACAAATAGAGCCCAGCTCTGTTTGCTAAGCTGCTTTTAGAATAAATGCTCACAGAAAATAACAGGAAAATAAGATAAAAAGGGAGAGCTTTTTTGTCCTTTTACATTTTTATAAACCTTATGTCAGAGATTATTAGTGATAAAGTAAACAGAAACTGCATGGACAGCTGAGACATGTGCAGTGCCCTGCCTCCCCTGAGTGAGTGTATGAGACGCCTGTGTGCATAAGCAGGGATGGGGGCGGGGGAGCAGACCGTCTTTATCGAGATTTTACTGCGGGAGCGCCATGTTGCCATGGAGACTGCATCCAGTGCAGCAGAAAAGCGCAGATGGTCCCCTTCCCTTTATTTCCTGAAACCGTCCAGGTTGCTTCTCATCCCTGACCTGCAACTCATACAATAAATAAATGGATAAAAAGCTTGTCATTTTGACTTTGTGGAGAGTGGAAGGGAAAAAATGCTCTGGGTGTGGACCAGGCTATGACTCACACCACTGACAAACTGCCTAAGGTAGAAGTGAAAAGGTCTTTTTGTTGAATTTTTGCAGAAATATTAAATCACTGAGCATCATCTTACATAAATACATAAATTATTATGTCATTTTCACTCTACATTTGTTAGAATATACTGTATATAATATTAGAGCGAAATCAGCTGCAGTACTGGCTGAATGTAATCATAGCTCTTTGGAGAGTACCAGGTCTGCATGTGTACTGATACGGACACCATGTTGAGACTGGATAAAATGATCAATATCTCCGTTCTAACTTGTAGACGCTCATTACAATTCATATTAAACCTTAATGTAGATCAATACAGACAAATAGTAAAAGCAACGAAAGTGTAATAAACAGAAATGGAGAATAAATATGGACAAACTCTTTACAAAATGGCGTATTTCTTTTGTGCGCTAAAAATAGTTTGTCCTGTTCTGACATCCCTCAATTGTACTTAAATTTATCCTAAACCTTTCAATTACTAAACAATTTAATTGTCCCATAGATGCATGTTAAGCCTGTCTTCATATGTATTTAAACCGTAAAAATTTAGCGTGTGAATCGTATAAAGATGTCAACAGTTTATAGATCAAGCTTTCTCATGTTTTTACAAACCCATTTGAATTTTATGTAACAGGCCACCCTTAATCGATTAAAGATTATATTCAGTTTTACCCTTAAAAAAAAAAGAAAGTCCAAAAATCCCTTTTGGCTATATTCAGCTTCAAAAGAGTTCTATTATATTTTATGTCTTATAACTGAGGCTTCTTTGTATTTTTAAAGGCTAAACCAATGTAAAGTATGTGATAAAGTTAAGACACAATATCTCATAAGTTAGAGTAAAATGTTTAGAACTTTATTTTAATGAAATATGTTTATTATTAAATGATCTATACATGTATTTTGACTTTTTTTTAAACAACAAAAAAGCATATGCTCATGTTAAAATAAAGCAAAAACCTTTAATCTGATAGTGTTTACCTAATCCTTTCGGAGCCTGAAAAGAAGTTTTGCACCGGGCGCCATAAGCAGGCATTCATACTGTTGCATTCTGATGCCATCTACTGGTAGTGCTGTACTAATTCACGCAGTGATCAACTTGTTAGCTTTAGCAGCTTTAGCTCTCAGCTTTCAGGAAGAAAAACTCCTTGTTCTCATCATAGGTATAACATGCATACAAAATACCAACACCTAATCCTACAAAATGCACCTTCTCAAACAGTTAGATTAACAAAACAACACGACTGACAGGGAGTCTGTAAAGATATTCTGTAAAGCCAATTCATATTACTGAGAGGCATATAATGGTGACAAGATATATCGATGACTGTGTCGCATTTCTACTTCTATTCTAGTGTCTCTCAAATTGAAACAAAATCCCGTATTTGACTGGGACAAATTCTAAAAAGGTCATAAGAAATATTGAACAGGCCTTATTTCTAAATATATAAAAAACAGAGCTGTTGTCAATGTCACAGAGCCACCTCCTTCTCTCTCTACCTTCAGGCCAGGCAGCAATGCATGAAACACAATAACATCATATACCCATGTTATCATCTAAAAATATTGTACGAAAAAAATTGTATTTCATGCACATGTCATATATATTTTGCTGCAGCAAATTATTTTATGCACACAAAGAAGTACTTCTTGGCAACAAATTTGTAATTTGTCAGTAAAAATGTGTATTTCCAGGGAACAAATCAGTATTTTTTTGCTCACATTATATATCTCTTTGCTTCTCAGCTTCTTACTCTTCCCCTGCTTTCCCGCCACCTGTCACAGATGTGGAGGAAAGTGACACCACCATGCGGTAAGTCAAGCGCCATTCTGCCCGCTTTACAAGCAAAATCAGTGGGAGCTACTAAACACCCCTGCAATCAACAACAATTGAGAGGACTTCACAATTGAAATTCGCAAGAGCTATACTGAGAATACCCATGTGCATGGAAGTTGGATGTTGTAATACATCGTGTAAATATAAAAAACAAAACAAAATTGTTATTTCATCTTTCCGATTCATGATCCACCACAATTGGATTTGTAGTTGGATTGCCAACTTAGAGAGGAAGGATTTGCCATCGAATTTCTGGCCAGAGAAAAAAAGGTAATATGTAGCCAACATTTCAAAGAAGAATGTTTTCAAGAATACTTGGATAATAGCGCATGGTGACAAACACCAGATACAGAACTGGGACTTACTCAACAGCCGATACCGCACCGTGACGTCACTAACCAGTAGGTGGCAGTAATGTTCTTTGACAAACATTGATGTCTCCAGTAAAGCACATTCAAATGAAATTACTCTTAATCAAAACACTCATCATTTATTGAACAATATGCAACACTTCCATATTGAAAGTACTTTCAGAAGTTTGAATTTTAAATAAAGAACAGTTTAAAGAGAGGACATATTATTTACATTTCACCATAATCTATATACACACAGCAAAATGTGTAACAATGTGTTTTGGTCAGATGAGATCAACAAATATATATAATTGTGGGATACAAACAAAACATAGACAAACATTATTTTTGATTTGCATTTCTTGAAATTGTACCAGCTGTGTAGCAGTATCATAGCCTATAAAAATAAACACCAACAACAGCACTGACTGATTTTCTAAATGAAAACTGTTCAAAAAATATCTGCAAAATATAATGCAGTTAAAGGTTTTCAACTTAGACTAAATGCTGGTACAAGTCACAGAAGAGAATCTAGTGTATGATGAACAATGAACATCCTACCTCCCTGATTATATTGGAGTTTGTCACATTTAAATTAGAATGTTTTTTACAAGCTGCAGCTGTGACGTCACGTCACTGCTCTTAGCAAATCATTTTTAAAAGTGATGTCAACATTAAGAATAAATCTGAAAATATATATATTAGTATCTGAAGGCCGGAGAAATAAAACTAGTTGTTTCCACCAATCAACAGGTCATAATAAAAACTCCTTACCGGTCCATTTTGCTCTAGTCGATGAAAGCTGTCAGATTATAAATGCATTCTTGTTCTTTCTCTAAAAGGGAGAGAAACATAAAGAATCATTAGAAATACTTTACTTGTTTTGAAATTATACAAGTAAAAAAATTTATAAAATAATCTGACGTTAGATTTTGTAGAATCAACAGAAAACCAAGATATACTTCCCAAAAAGTAAAAAAACAAGATTCACTTAAATGAAAGGGCGCCATCTTGTGTCTGAATCTTGGAAGTAACCATGGACAATCCTTTAATATTTAAAGTAGTCTGAAGGTATATCTGTCTTTATTTATAACATTTGTAATCTTGTGAAATAAAATATCGTGGTCAGAAACAAAAAGGAAAGAACACCATATACAAAAGCTGAAAGCATAGCGGCACAGCTATTGTCTTTATATCTATTTTGGCGCTCTGTGTGACGTATGACCTCGTGGCGCAACGGTAGCGCGTCTGACTCCAGATCAGAAGGTTGCGTGTTCAAATCACGTCGGGGTCATTCTATTATTTCACCTTCTTTTAAACATTTAGATTTTTTAATTCAAGAATTGGCCTTATCACACTTTAATGACCCGTCACAAAACCTAAGAATGTAAATTAACCCCAATAAAATACTTTTTATTCAAGAAACGTTATATTATAGCTCTGACAATCACTGGGAACTAATCATTGGAAACTCTATTAAATGCCATGGAGTAAAAGGTCCTGGCTAAACTTTACTTTTTACAGAATGCTGTTTCGAAGTGTTTATATGAAGTATAAACAATGCAAAAAGACTGGAAATTTATAACAAGAACTGAATTTGTAGCCACTATGTCAAGAGATAAAACACATATTTTCTCCCAAGGGTTAAAGGTCAAAGTGTCTGACAAGCCACTCATGAAGCACAGGAAAGGTCATAAGTGTCTGAGCTGAGGGGAATAACGACTGGATTGTCCCTTTTTTTTTTTTTTTTTATCATTAAGGTGATCTATCCTTATTAAAATCTGAAGTCTTTGCAGCCCTCTACCAGGACATTTATGAGCATTTGATCCTCTCCTTTGCCATACTGACAAAGTTTTGAGTCTATGTATAGAATCTGATAAAATCAGTGACCAAGAACTTACATAAATCAAATTTGTAATTAGATTTAATTTAATTCTATTATCCTATGCCTCTTTTTAATTTAAAATATCATATTCATTGACACACTGATCGCTTTCATCTATCTCTCTAAGATAAATTTAACATTTATTTGTGTCTTAATGAGGTCTAAACAAATTATTGAGCATAGCAACTAGATTTCCTGTGCACTTTCTTCCGTTTAAAAATCAAACAGCAACCCATGTAAACAGTTACATACCCCAGGTGTTAATGGTGGATACGGTTACACAACAGCAACCACAGACACTACGTAGTGGTTTTGGGATTCTAACAAGACGACGTCATTCAGTTCTTAGAGCACTTCTCCAAACAAACATATTTCTCCAAGTTGGTTAGTGACTATATATGAACAACAAGCTGTCATGTTACCTTTTCATCATGAAGCAAATCCTTGTGATAATAAGAAGCAGGAGAGTCACATTTTCAGCCTTTATCACTCTTTTATTCCCTGTCCTCTTCAACCATGGTTTTTCTTGAACATCTCTGTTTGTCTCTCTTTCATCCAACAAGCCGCTCTCGGCTTAACAGCCTCAGTCCAACATGACTGCCTTTCTTACTGGGTCCAAGGCTCTCTCTCTCTCTCTCTCTCTCTCCCCACCTCCTTTTTCCTTTCCATTCATGTCAGAGTCTCATCTCTCACCAAGAACACTAGACTCTGAATGCACAATTTATCAGCAGAGCCCTGCTAAGAGTGGAACTTGGCTGAGACATAAGGTCGGCCCCTGTCCTAAGGAGCAGACTCACATGAGAAAGTCCTTGGCTGCACTTGTTTTGCACCACAATGGCCTGATTGTATTTGAGGATCTCCTTTTACATTAAACAGGCAAGTTATGCTTCTTTTATCTCTGCTTGCATATAAGGGCAGGCTTTGAGCTTTCCAAAAATGCTTGTGTTGTTTGTAAAAGAGCATTGCATGCTTTTACAGATGAACCTTTATCATCAGCAAGTTTTCCCTTTTCATTCAAATCTATCTAAAATGCCAAGAAACTGTAAATATTCCTCTTTAAAACCATCAAAAGGGGAGGAATGAATGTTTGCCGACTGTCAAGAAAAGCATCCGTAAACTACAAGAGATTGAATTAGAGTGCTGTAAACAAATGTTTTACCTCTGTAAGATAATCGAATGCCTTCATATTATTTATTGTTTATAAAGATCTGAATCTCAGATACTAGATTGGATTGTGTCCTATATATACAACCTTAAAAAATGTATTCATGAAGGCTGCATGGCTAATTTTATTTTACTCATTTTATTACAAAGCTTCGGCACAAAAACATAAGGTTGGTTAAATTGGGAGTAGGATAGCAGTAAATCAGAGAGGCCCAGCAGGGAGACACTATGAGAGGCTAGTGCTGGGCAGAGATAGCCTCTAGGCTAACTGTTGGAGATGTAATTCTGTTTTATGTTTTTGTAATATGCCTATATATTACACTAGAAACAGTCAGTTGTGTTTAAAAACCACTTTCAAAGACTAACCTCGTCAAGGAAAAAGTAAAGTTTACCATGCTCAACCTGATTATCAGTCTGTCAACCTTCTGAAGTTTGCAAACGTCATCATTGTCATCTGACTTATAGAGATAAGTCAATGACGAGTCTGCCTACAGGTGGAAGATTGACCATCTGGCGACCTGGTGCAGGGAGAACAACCTGAAGCTCAACGCTCTAAAAACAGTGGAGATGGTTGTGGACCTCAGGAAGAAGCTATCCCCATCACCCTCTGTGACTCCACAGTTGACGCTGTGGAGTCTTTCCACCTCCTGGGAACTCTCATCTCACAGGATCTAAATCCGTGTTGGATTCAATTCCAGGATGTGTGGGTAATGGGTGAGGTCTAGTGGTAGCAAATAAGGGCTAGTGGTTTAATGTATTCGGATTGGGCATTTGAGCATGTTTAATAATCAAGGGTAAAAACAAATCTTGTGTTATTAAATGAAATATTTTGCACTGGAAAATGTCAATAAGATCAGGCTAAACCAACACTCCATTTGGGTTTTAAAGTAGAAGTGAAAACCCTCTAGCTATAGTTAATCACATGGGAGGATCTATAATATGTCACCCATCAAAGTCTGTAAAACCTAATTTAAATAAATAATCCAACTCATTCTAAATAAAACCTGTTGGCTTTTAATAGAAAGATAAAAATTAGTCCTAAACAGCAGATTGCAATGACATAAGCCAGGATATTAATGTGTCCAGGCAGGATTTCTTTGAACATCAATGGTGCAAACCCCCCCTCACACAAGACCATCATAAGAACCTCCCACAGGGACATGCTATCCTGCCACCCACTATGCTTGGGGACAAAAAGCTGCTTCATGCTCGTCCCATCCTCTTTTGTGGCTGCTCTCCAACCAGCCACTTCTGAGAGACCCCATGAATGGATGGTTAGACAGGCGACCGGTATCTGAACCTTCCAACCGCCAAAGTTGGGTGGTTCTGTTAGGAATCTCGAAACTAGACTCTGCAAAATAAGACTTTCTACAATGCTTCTCTGAGTTTAGAGGAAACTTTGAGATTCCAGAGACTGGAGGTTTTCTTTAGGGAGGAACCAACATTAACTTCACTACTGCAGGCCTGACCTGCTAAATTTTCTTGGGAACACCTTATTTTTCCAAATTGATAAACGGATGTTACAAGTCTGGCAAAGTTAGGAAAATAAATAAACCCCAGTAAATAGAATGGTTAGTGCTTCACTAGGGAAGGTTTTTGCAGGTAAAATTAGGTTTTATAAAAATCAAAAAATGGGGTATGCGTTACTTTTCACATATTAAAAATTATCTTTAGGTCATCCAGAGGTTAAACATCCCCCATTGAGCAATGAATTAAACACAAACAATATACTTTTTCAGTGCTACTTGGATGGTAATTCACAGGTAAAAGGGCTCCAACCCCTGATTATTTCACTTGGAAAACATTAAGCTTATAACCAATAAAAAAATTTTTTTGATGTCTGATTACAAAATAACTTATCTACCCCTTGGAGTTGAACTGGTTTGAACAATTCCTAATTGCTTTTAATTAAAAGCTAATTTGATCAGAATCCAAGCTATAAGATAAACTTTTGGTTTCAAAAATAAAATCCAGACCAAACTGATATTGCATGTTATCATGGTTTTCAACCATTTTCACTACAGCACATAAGGGTTTAGTTTTACTAGTTTAGTCAAGAGTTTTAAAGAGAATATAGAGTCAAATTCCTTTAGAAAGGAATTAAATTATTTGATATGGCATTTCTGTACAAGCATTGAACATAAAATTAAAACATTTCAAACTTCAACTTTGTGAGATTATATATATATATACACATACCGGTATATATATATATATATATATATCTATATCTATATCTATATATATATATATATATATATATATACATATATAGAGATATAGATATATCTATCTCTATCTAGAGATAGATATATAGCATTTTGCCTAAAATGCAAAAAAATAAATGTAAGGCAAAGTTAAAAAAAAGAAATTGTAAGCCGTTTTAACATTTTTTACCAAGTTTAAAATGTAGGGGTGGAGTGCATTGCAATTCAGGGGCTATTTCAACCTGAACAATTGGTATTTATTTACTGCAAATAAATAGTGAACAGGTTATGATATACGGTATATACCTTTTTATTACAGTAACAAAACAAAAAAAAAAAAAACAGACAGCTGTAAAGATTTTAGAATTTGGTTTGACAACAAAAAAAAGGAACCCATTAGAGTTCAAAGCAAGTTCCCAATTGCCTTGTGTACACTAAAGGGTAAAACAGGACGAATAAATATACAAATGTTAAAAATATATTAAATCTAAAAACAACAACAAAAAAACAATGAAGCCTAAATTTTGTCTTTAAAACTTTAAATTAAGTAGTGGATACTTTGAAGTTTTGTTCCTCCAAGTCGCTGAGCTTACTTCTGCCTCCAATAATTTTCAGCAAGGACTTTAATCCAGATGTGCCCTCAGAATAGTTCCCCACAGTTGTGCCACTTCTGTCTTCATTCATTTTTCCCGTTTTTGAACCGGAGGAGTAGGATCTTTGAGTTATGCTCCTCTGGAACAAGTATCTCAGACGGAAGCCCATTCCAGGAGAGCGCAGGGTTTCATCCACGGAGGCCGACCTGAGCAGCGGCGCCTGAGAGAGAGCTCTCTGACGGAGGCACTCAGGAAGGGAGGCAGATCCTCCAGAAGGGGCCGTCAGACTTTCCTGACTGCTGCCATTTGTCAGTAAGTTGTGTTCGTCGCTCTCCCAGACTTGATCATCAGGATCATTTCCGCTGAGCGTCGATGATACTCTCCGTAATCTGTTTCTCAGCGGGCTGTTTCGTGGAGAGCAGCTTAAGGGACTCAAAATAGTCCAAGGAGATCCCATATTTCCATCACCAGCAAAAAAGTAGTCTCTAGTTCTAGGCTGAGGGGTATGTGGAGTGCCAGCATCATTTTGTTCTCCATTCGCATGCCCTGGAGTCCCCGATACATTCTCATCATGAAAGCTGCCTTTGGCGTTTTGATAGAGAAGCACCTTCCGAGTTATCTCACGCATCTTCTCGGCTTCTTCCTCTAACTTTTCCAGTTTTAGGTCTTCTTTAAGCAGTTTTGCTTGTTTCTTCTCTGGTCTGACCTTAGATTTATAAGGTGTTGGTAAATCGCTTTGCATAGTTTGAGTACAGGATTCAGAATGCAACAGCTCAGCCAGGGATGGATTGCTCTTGCGACATCTAGTTAGATCAGATTTGGGCTTAGATAAAAGGTTGTGCAGCGCAGACTCCAAGCATGACGAACCATCAGCTGGTTCGGGTGTTGAACTACATGCTACCGAGGATCGTTTGGTAGCTAATCGTATGCTCTCTGTGCGTTTGTGTCTCTGTTCAGCAGCTTCTCGCTCCCTGTTCTCCTGGAGGCCATGAAAAAAGAAAATATTTCAACAAAACAATGCAGGGAGAAACAAAAAACAGTGTTTAAAGTTCAAGGTAGGATATGAAATGAAATATGTAAAATATTTATATGTAAAATATTTGATCCTTTTACCTGTACAGCTTTGTCAAACCTTTGACAGAACGAGTAAAAGATGGAACAGCACTCCTCAAGTTTGAAGGTTGTTGGTTCTTCACAGAAGTACTCTGCAACAGCGTCGCACAAAGCCTGTAGGTCCTTTAGGGACACCCCCACGTCTGCAAGCTTGGAGTCTGCTCTCTGTCACAAGAAAGTTCTTAAAATCACCCAAACACATCTTGTCTAGATGGTATTTTTAAATTTGAGAGCGAGAATACATCTTACCTTCAGAAATTGATCTATTTGCTGTAAAAGGCTAGGCTGGTTGCTGCTAAACTGTTTCACTTCTTCAATCTTCTGGATCTCCTGCTCCAAATCCTTAATTATGTCATCTTTACAAATCCTATTGGTGATAGTAAGATAAAAAAAATTGTTCACAATTACATTATCAGGGAAAAAAAAGATAAAGTGTGGAAAAACTTGGCTGAACCACATCCAAAGAGTAACCTTGAAGCCATCCCAATATGTTCAAGTTGTCTGGGAAAGGTCAGCATCTCTGCATCAATATCCTCAGCTTGCTGTAGATGACAAAAGAAATGATTGAAATCTTACAAAAAATGTGTCAGGAAAACATTTTCATGCAAGAAAGAAATAAAAACTTAATGTATATTTAATCTTCAGAGAATTACGAAAACAGCGTGTAAGAGAAAACAATTCTAGTCTGACAGGAAATCTTTGAAACAAATTTCTTCGACTGGCTCAGTCATTTTTAGTCCAAGGGAATCCGTTTTGTTAGCAGCAGTCCAAACCACACCATTCACAGCAAGATTAATACAGTAACTGTACTCATACTAGAGCTGTTAAGGTGTTTGTAACAGTGGTGTTTCAGAGGAAGCTGAATGATGAATTGGGAACATATCAGTGGACCCCAATCAAAGCAAAACCAGTCAAGGTCTATCCAATTCTTCTACAGTGTGCCGAGCCCATCCATTCAGACAATGTCCAAATTAAGGGTGATATTCAAACGAAATAGCAACATTCTGTCAAGGGAGCCTGGCTCTGCAATTGGCTGGTTCTCCCGTGTTATCAGTATGGCCTGGTACAGACTACAATTTTGGCTTAGTTAATACATTTCCTAATATTTGTCTCCTGATGTACAATGGAGCATACCATGCAGAAATCATACACTCTTACCAGCATATCTCAGCTGATTATGCTTGCGAAATCCTGTATTATTTTGGCTTAACCAAAGTCTGAATTTTACCAGGACCCCCCCATTTTTTTGCAATGCAAGCCAGAATTTATTTGTTCTTGCTTGTGTAGTGTTCATGTTTTTTTGTTTTGTTTTTTTTTTTAATCAACTGGCAAGTCTGCACATAAATATAAGGGCAGCATCTATGCAATTTTTTTTGTGCCTCAAAATCATTTAAGAATATATTATGCTTTGTGAAGCTCTTCTTCTTGCCAAAAAAACATAAGATAATAAGGGGAATTTAACATTGAAATATATTAGCATAATTAACAAGAGGTATTGCTCAATTCCAGGGTAATAATGATGCCATTATTAATAGATACAGGGTTTCATAAATATGGCTGCATGACCATCGTTTTCTAACAACTATTTGTATACAGTGCTCCTAGTGAAGAGGTTAGTCACAGAAATATTCTCTAGCCAAAGAGCTACACCTCACCTTGGCAACATAGTGCAATAGGTTCATGCCAGGCTTGTTGGCTTTGGTGTCTGCCAGTTTCAGCAGAGAAGTCATCCTGAATCCAATGACGTTTGAACTGTGACCACCCTGAAAGGAAAAACCCTTTCAGTTGAGGTTGTTTATCATTTTCACAACGGCTCGATTATAACAGACGTTAGTTAACAAAATATCATAGAAGAAAAACAACTTAGTTTTAGTTAAAAATACCAACAGTGTTCATGTAATTCCCAGCTTTCAATACCAGTCGAATCACTGAATGCAGATCATCACAGTCTAACAGTTCTATGGGAGAGGAAAAAAAAAAGAAAAAGATAAGGGACATCCAATTTAAAAGCCAGAAGAAAACTGATAATGCAAATGGAAGCAGCTGAAATATTACCACTAGCTGCTTTGGTCATGACAGCAATGGCGTTCTTCACTTCCTCCATGAGGGGAAAGAACTCCTCCCTCAGAACCATCACCTTCAGACGTTCTTTATAGCTACAGGTAATACAAGCAAGCAGATCATTGCTCATTATTCCAACTTTTCTCACAACCTCATCACATGCTGTTAAACTGGAGATCAGTCTATGAAAAGCAGCAGTTTAAAGAGGTATATCAAAATAAGTTAACTTTACTGAGGCTTTATTTAGGTAAACATCAACCACAGCTTCTTTTATACCATTGCTTTTGTATGTAGCAGAAAACATAACAGAAGCGATGTAAAATAATTTTAAAGCCAATTTATATATCATTATACAGAACTTAAATTAGTTCAAGGGTTCTGTTTCAAAAAGCAGGTTTACTAGTTTTCTAAACCTGAAATCTGACTAAACGGTCGCAAAGCAAGAAAATAATTTCCAGCAAGGGATTGTTAAAGTAATTCTGACTCTGATTATTAGGAAGATCACATCCAAAATGGCTGCAAACAGCCATGTAGTATTTACTGCATAAAGGAAGAGTGATTCATACTGAAGAGGAACTCTACGAGTTGATTCAAATGAATTTCAGATCTCAATGTTGCTATTGTTACTGGTCAGCATTTGTTTTACTTTAGCTATGAAGAAATATATTTCATATAATATAAAGACAGCCTGCTATAGGCTACCAGGCTACATATAAACTTACACATTAACCTCGAGCAGCGATTTTCTCTTACATCACCTTCTCCTTTGCAGCTCCATCTCTGTCTTTTAAACACATTCTCCATTTTTTTTTTTCAATTTCTTTATTAAAATCTCTAGTTCCAGTGGTGTGAAATAGGCACTTCCTGTAGCCCGTCGTCATGGCGGCTCATCAGATTGGGGTTCTACTGAATGCATTTCAAACTTGTTACGCACATGTTCAACTCTGAGTGGGCTTTCTTAAGAGTTTGTTAAACTAACCCACAGAAGCTTTTATTAACACTCAAAGTTTCCAACCTTTGGCTAGATCAATTCAGAATTAAAGATTTGAGTCAGAGTTTGTTAAACCTGCTTTGTGAAACGGGCCCCCGATTGGTGCAGAAATATTTACGCCCACTTACACACAGTAGGTCTGATCCAAATCATATACTCACACAGTCTAAGTCCGTTAGTCACAACAAGACATTTAGATTAATCATCTCTTTCCTGGTATTTTAATACGTGGATGTTATGCAGCCAATTTTGGTTAAAATATTTGAAAACTTTAAGCTCACCCAGATACTTTAATGAGCTGCAGCATAAACTGGTCTGCCTCTGGTAACACTGAGAGTTTCCCTTTGTATGACAGTAGCCGTTTTACCTACAGGCAGACAAAAACCATCATTAAATGGAGTTCAGAAATCACTTGTGGAACAGCAGAGTTCTGAAAACCTGAATACTCCACTACTGCATTCATACTGCTTGATAAAAACAAATTTTTACAGGTTTATGCAAAAGACCCAATTACAGCTGATATTGTGCCTTTTTCTGCACAAACTGCTAAGAGGATTAAAATTGCTTTTAATAAATATAGAAACTCCACTCTCACTACATCTGCATTAGCAACAGTTTTAGAGTAACCCGACTATTCTAAAGAACCATAGCTCTACCCAATTGTCCTCATCTTCAAAATGTATACATTTTTTTTTGCATTAATACAAAAACGTTTTTCTTACCTCACTTTCTTCAGGTAGCAGCTTACACAGCTCTTTTAGTTTGCCATTTCCAAACTTAAGCCAGTTACCCTGACGAATGTCTTCCACAATTTCACTCACAGGCCTACAAGAGACATAAAAGGGAAGTCGTAATACAAATGTACTCATTTTGGGTGCAGTGATAATCAACAGACGATTGTCTCTTTTGAGGAAGTTCTTGCTCTAAGGCACTGGTTATAAACCCACACTGTGCAAAATGGTTAAGACCAACTGCTGATTAAGAGTGTTGAATTTAAGCATGTCATATTTAAACAACCAAAGTTAAATATCTTTAACCGTGTTACACAGATTTTTAAAGGAAGTTGATCTAAAGTAAAGTCTAAAAATCTATAAGAGATGCATTTCAACTATGGCAGGGATGATCAAAGTGATGATGGTACATAAATAAGATGGAATAAAAGGGTTTGTTCGAAACCAGATTAGTTTATCTACAAAGGTGTGGAATAAAAAACTGAAACTGTTTAGTTAGACATAAAGCTGATACCATCACAAACCTTTATGAGAGTCACTTTGGTATTCAAATTGAACCTGAACAAACACTTGATACAAACTCCTGCTTAAAATGTGTATAAAAACAGTGACTGCCTTAGGGACTTTATCTAAATGGAATGTCTGCAAGACAATCTGCGATTGTGTAAAGCTGGAGTCATTGTCGTGTACACAACCTTGGCCAATAAAGATCATTAAGAAAGTCTGTCCCAGTGTTTGAGAAAAACTAATCCATTTGTTCCCTGGTTTCTGGACCATTACAGATATTTAGAAAGGCATAACATCTGTAAAAAGCATTCCAGTCTTCTAAAATGCTGCAGCAAGAGGTTTTTTTTTTTTTTTTTTTTATTGCAATAGTGGCTCGTTTTTTTTAGAGAGCAAGAGACATGCAGCAAATTACCACAGGTCGGATTAAACGCTGGGTCGGCCGCGTCGAGGACTAAGGCCTCCTTACATGGGTCGTGCGCACTAACCTCCAGCTCAAAAGGTTTGATCTTTTTCCAATTTGAAAAGTATACAAATATCAAGAAATCATCTAATTGAGTTTCTGATAAATAACATTTCCCTACAACCTCTCCACAGACGCATGGCCCAACACAGAAGAGCGGCTGCCTCTGGACAAGACTCTGCAGTACACCTACACCTTGTGGACAAAGGACATTCTTTTGAGGACCAGAATGTCCATATTCTGGATAAAGAAAATAGGTGGT
>NW_015150664.1:1087938-1120703 GCF_000732505.1 Cyprinodon variegatus
TTGATAGACTGTGTAGGAATGCATGAAAATATGAAATTCTAAATGTTTATTTCAAGTCGTCTGAAACGTTTTTGAAATTCCAAACACTGATCAAGTCATGAGGATTATGTATTGAAAACCTATCCAGATTTATTATCAACTTTGAGCTTTTCCTCACTGTTAAATTAAAAACAGATGGGAGGTAAAGCTTTCTGCCATAGGACTATCAATGTATTTGTACAACTAGGCCTAAAATGTAACTATTTGGAAGAAGCTTTTATTAAAGGTGGCACATTTGGCAAGCAGTTATCTTCTCCATTGTATATGAAGCAGATCCATTCACTAACATTATGCATTACTCACACAAAAAAAAAAAAAAAAAAACCCAAAGAAAGCAGAAAAAATAACTATTGCTGCCAAGTACATTTATGTCTGATCCTTAAATGTACATTCAAGATGTCAGGACCTAACTGGCAAAAAGAAAAGCAACTTCTCCCTGCCTTGAATGCAACAGAGGAGATGGCATTTTATAAAATTATTGAGGACATTAAAAGAACCTGAGTAAATAGTGATCAGAAGCTTTAATGCAAACAACTGACAGTTTTAAAGTCATAGTTACTACCATAAATACAGTAAGGTATATAACAACTTCTTACTGTAGATACTTCTGCAAAGAGATAGAAAGTGACGCTTTAAAAGGGATTTCCATTTATTTGCATGAGTTCAGCTGAGATAAGCCTCCATGTTGGGTAATGATTAGCAAAGTGGAAGTTACCTGTACATCGAGAACTATATCAAAAAGTCTGAGCGACTCTCACCAGACAGCTGGTTTCACTCATTTACTTTCTTTAGGTACTTTTCCATAGCATGTACCACACCACATGCATTTTACCCACATATAGCTACAGATACAGCTTTACCTTTTGAAATGTCTTAAGAAGATCCCAACATTCATACACCGTTTGGAATCCAATATTGTGACCTATAAATAAAAAAGCAAAACAAAAGACTCTTTATATCTCCACAAAATTCTCCAGAAAATTCTATATTTTTGGGGAAGCTACATTTTTAACTTGAACACTTCCACGGTGGTAACAGGTTTCATGTGGAACTTCAAATGAGATAACTTCCTATTGGCATATTTATTACTTCTCCTAAGTTGGTGGTTTATTTGACAAGATCACAGAATAAAATAGAGCAAGTATAGAAAATGTTATTTTACATACGGATGTATTAGTTACCTGAGACTCCAGTCCGCACAAGTTCATCCCCTCACTCTTACTTAAACCCAGGACTCTGGAGGAGCGAAGTGATGCACTTTTGTCTGAACTGAACAGCTCCTCCATGGTTCGTATATCCAGCACCAGATCCCTCTGGGTCCGTTGGGATGTCCACACGTTCAGCTTCCCCAGCACATGATGGTTGGGTATTGTGTCCCAGTTCAGCTTTTTCATTGAACACCTTTGGATGCTACGAGAGCCAAAGGCCAGGGGAGGAGGTGGTGGGGGAGGTGGCGGTGGTGGTGTTGGGGGCACGGCTGTAACTTCTGCACCAGGAGCCACTGAAGACCGTCCGAGATGCGAGTCTTCTTGAGCATCACTTGTAGATGGCGAGGGGGGATAACGGGGGGAACGACTGGGGGTAGCAGATTTTAAAATCAGCATCCCCTCCATCATTTCCTTTCAAATCCAAAGACCAATAGATGTTTGCTCCAACTCACCAATCACAACTGAGAAGACACAAATACAGCACATCTCTTTATTTAAAAGCTGTATTTTTGACATAAAACCTATCAAAACTAGATGTGTTAATATTTTGCAATGTGTTTATGGAAAAAAAATTCAAATTAAATAGATTTGAAATAACTATGAACTCATCCAACTTAAGGTATGACATAATCATGACCTATTGCTGAACTCTAAAAAAATAAAAGACATTCATAAAAAGAGAGAGCTGTTCTTTTATTTCCAGTGCTTATCTTTTTATATAACCTTTCATTTATTATGTAAGCCATGAATAAAATAAACTGAACTCAGGTTAAATATTGAATACTTTTTTTTAAATGTAGTCTCCCAAGTATCCCTTGCAAATGATAATGTGTTAGAAAATAACTAATTGACCAAGAAAGTTTTTTTCCTGCATTTTTTAATCATAATTGGGTATATAAAATAAAAATGCAAAAATCTACAGAAATAAAACTAATAATATTAATATGTAGAAAAATAAAGTTATATGCGACCTGTAATCAGCGCAAATATGTGCTTTCTAGCTGTAATCTCGCCAAACTGCCTTTTCCCATTATTTATACAGTGGAAAATAATCAAAATAATGCATATATTTATGTTGGTTTTCAAAGAGATGTACTTACAGGCGCTTTTAAAAAGCTTGGTTAGCTGTCAAATAACTGTTTGCGCTCCGGCGTCGTTTTCTTGTTGAATATCATCGCTCTGTTTCAGGAACAAGAGCCGCAGGTGCAGTGAGATTATACGCTAATCAAATTCAAGTCACCCAGGTGGAGGCCCGGCCTTATGATGAGACACAGTGGGTCCGCTCCTTTTTCTGTAGCCGGCGCAGCATACCGGAACCACCGGGAAAGAGGAGGTGTTAGTATAGAAAAAGCGACAGTCAATCACTCTGGGCACGGTTTTAGGGGAAATAGATTAATAGCAAGGGCATTCATGGAGTAAACTGTGAAAATCAGAACAGTACAGATAAAAAGAAATACGTATTAGGTTTGTTTGCAAATTTACAAAATGTAATTGACAATAATTATTATTATTTTTTTTTTTATAGAAAGTATGGTATTAGGGGAATTTGGGTCAAGACCTATATAAGAAACAGGCAGCAATTTGCTTAAATTAAAGAACAAACATTCAACTTTTCAAATATCAACTGTGGTGTCCCTCAGGAATCAGTGTTGGGCCTTGTCTTGTTCACGCTATGTATAAATTATATATCTATAGTTCAGTAGAGTTAAAATGAACCTTAGCTGCTGATTAAAACAGCATCATTTCTTCAGGGGGC
Organism: Cyprinodon variegatus; assembly: GCF_000732505.1. Taxonomy (NCBI): domain Eukaryota; kingdom Metazoa; phylum Chordata; class Actinopteri; order Cyprinodontiformes; family Cyprinodontidae; genus Cyprinodon; species Cyprinodon variegatus. The sequence goes on from NW_015150664.1 coordinate 1,090,942, forward strand.
ATTATATACCAGAACTTAGAGGTCACTGACTCTGAAATTGGTGAACTAGAAGTCTCGTTTGATGCAAACTCTTTTTAATCTGAACACAATTAAACGTACATAATAAAATAAAAATCAGATGTGTTGTTGGGTCACAGGATTTTTTTCAAAACCTTGCATAAACTATATACACACACACATATATATATATAAATATAAATATATATATAATCTATGCTTTATGTAAAACTATGTAAAAGAAAAATCAGCTGACACACGTGCCATGAAACTCATTGATTTAATCAGCTATGAAACTGCAACAATAATGTTCATTGTGAGCAATAAACCATTCCCAGGCAATCTGCAGAAATCCTTTATTGACAAAAAAAGGGGTTTGAGACGTGAAAGCAACTACAAAACACTTTATACCCATTTAACTTAAAACTATATTGCAACTCAAGTCAAATTTAAAAGTAGGCTTTAAATATATTAGTTGAGAGTAAAAAAGTATGAAGGCTACTTGAGCAGAGTGATCTATTTACAACCCATGATCAGAACGATAAATGTAAGATTTTTGAGTAATAAAAATGACATCAATAGGCCTAGTATGTAGAATAGAATAAATTACAATATACAGTTTACCGTATTATCACGGAAAACTCAGCAGATGGAAAAATATAATTTAGCTAATAAGCCTTGAGAACTAAAAATAAGAAAGTCTGTCTCTTGGTGCATAATTTTAAAACAAGTTAAGTTACTAACAATGGATGGAGTAACCACAAACTTTACTTAACTAAAAGTAAAAAGTAGACTAAAATGCTGTAAAACTAACCTAAAAGTACTTTTTTTTTCTTCTTCTTCTTCCAAAAGTTCCTCAAGTAAATTTAACTGAGTAAAGGTAACTAGTTTACTATCTACCTCTGGTTGTGGAGCAACATTATGGAACAAATTAGATATCAAATTCAAACCAATAAATAATGATATAATTGAATTGAACAACACAAATAATTAATATTTTAAATGGGTTTCAAGAAGAAGAGGCAGGTTACATTAGAATGTATTTAATTACATTTTTAATACCTCTAGTAGTTATATTTTTGTTTATGAGTGTAAGTAGGCCTATAAATATATTAATTTAGTTCATTGTTGTAATTTATTTGTAGTTTTAACATTTCTATAACAATTGCTTATCAGTAAATGTAATTAAATATAATGAAGTAAATTAAGTACACGGTAACTGTATATATTGTATATTGATGCACATTGTAGATAAAAAGTATTATGTACAGGGGAATGCATATTCTAGTAAACTCAGTGTGACAAGGGGACAACAGTAAATAAGTGGATATGTCCTGCTACTTTTTGAACCGATTGTTCATTTATTTCTTATTTTTCTTTCTTTGTCCAGTTATTCATTCAAGTTTTTTAGACTATGGGACGAGAACCTGTAGTAACATCCCAGGAACTTCTTGCTGCAAGGCGACAATATCTTTTCCACCATGCAGCCTTGAAACCTCAGTCTCAGCCAGACAAATTTAGTTTGATGTCAATGTTTGACCATTCCTTGGTAGATTTGATACAACTTTATTAAATATTGCCTTCCTGGCAGTTTTTAACTACAGGTCCTAGCTTTTGTATAGGGTTGAAACCCTTCTTTCAAGCCTGACTTAAATTAAAACCAGTTTGAGGTATTTAGCCTTATTGAGATGTGTCCAGACTGAAGCTTGTGATCAATCGTCCAGCTGTTGGTGTTAAATTGAAGATTAATCTGGTAGTCCTACTGCATTACTGTAACCCAGAGGTACAGTATATATGAAGGTAAAAAGGCCAAACACCCAACATGTTTTTCATTTTTCACAATCACTTTGTATAACAGCCATCTAGGTGTGACTTGGTGTCATACTCACTGTAGAAGGTACGATTATCAAACATCTAATCAACAGATACCAAAATGTTGAGTTACTTCCTAGATGCTTATTTGACCAAATCTGGGTTGTTTCTTTACTCCACATACCCCAAAGTATAAGATTATTATGATAAAAGTAAATGAATACAGACCAACAAGTTGGAAATGTGAAGATTTAATTTTGCTCATGTATGGCGAAGTTGGACTTTTGAAATGCAAGTGAGGGATCAAGGCAGAGTATCCATGACAACTTCATTTATCATCAGAAAATACCTGATTCTTTTTTTTTTTTTTTTTAACAATTCATACAACACAACCATTTTCAAAGATATGGAACAACATATAAATTAAACGTATTGCCATTCCTTTTTTTCATGTCTGGTAAGGAATCCAAAACAAAGCAGTTTGGGAGAAAAAGGGATCACATTATTTTAATATTGCTTCATGTTAGTCAGATCTAGACAGTAAACCATTATATAAAAAGTCCTGTTTTTATTTTTGTAATAAACTTTCTACTCATTTTCTTTTCTCCCTGGGTGTGCCAGCTTTTGCTTCTGAAAGTTTAGCGTAGCAAATTATATCATCCCTTGTCTGTATTAAATGACACACATTAGTGAAAGCATACATATCTACAGGTCTGGATTGCTACCTGCCATGCAAATATAGAACAAGTAGGAGAAGGGATGACCCATTTTCTGATGGATATGAGGCCCTCATCACCAAAGAATGCTGCCTATTTCAATTTTTCTAAAAATAATTTCACACGGAAATTAAACTTCATTTCCTAAAATGGTCTAATCATATATTTGGTCATTTCATCTGAATAATTTTCCATTAAAAATGCCATATGTACAAATTGAATAATTTTTTAGAATATAAAATAATGATTTCAACACTTGAATAAAATAAATAGTGATATGTTAAAATGTCACATTACATATGCTCAATCTGGTAACTCTTCATCAGTGATTGTTTTTTCCAAAGCCTTTAGTGTAACTATACTTCTAGACTTCTAAACAGCAAGATATGATACTTAAAACGCTAAAATTAGTGACACTGGATGCGACTGCTGATGTCACACCACACAGTTGTTACATCCACATAAAGACAGACATTCAAAGTATCAATATATCTAAACATAAAAAGCTATCGTTTCTCATACAAGAGTATTCAATAGCAGGTGATTCTAGGCAAACTTTGTCTTGATCTAATGATAAAAACATGGGAATATTCCACAGTAGAAACCATCAGTAAAAAAAAAAGAAAAGAAGAAAATACCTATGTAAACAAGGCAAAAAAGGTCAGCATCCAATTGCATCTCACTCTGTTCCCCTTGGGTAACTAAAACACGAGACGAGCGCTTTCTAAAGCTGTGGCAGTGCTCCTTCAAGAATTGCTGCATATCTGAATCACAGTTGAACAATTTTCCTGTTAAAGAGTTAAAGTTTTTGGTGGAGAAAAAAAAAAAGATGGTAATTAATTTTTAATATTTTAAATGAAATAACAATTTGAAATTTACACTGAAGTGTAATCTCAAGACACTTGTTTTCAGTTTGTGTTGAAACAATTTGTGTTCCTGAATATTATATTCTATATAAAGCAATGCAGGTTTATCTCAGTAAGTTGGAACATCATCGAAAAGATCGGTTATTAAATTCAAAACGTCAAACTCAGCCCATATACATTTTTAGCACACAGATTTAGAGGATCTAAGTTTTATTTGTGGTAATTTGATAATTAAGCTGTGAAACAGACACAACATTGTTTTTATTAAAATCATATTGTGCAAGGTGGAAAAAAAATACAAAAACAAAACAAAAAAGTTCATTATTAGACTTTTTTTTATTTATTATTCATTGATTTATGGGGTTTTAGAACCTGGACATAATCATCAAAATAAATAACTCCTAGGAATGTATCCGTGTGTGGTCAATCTATAAGAACTTACTTTTTGAATTAAAATAATCAGCTTTTGGTTGGTATTCTAATTTACTGAGGATTACCTGTTGCTTATAAATACGGAGGCACAGCGGGAGAGTGATGAGGGTTAAAAGGTTAAAAGTAGTGTCATACAGCTGTGTTGAATCACTTTAGCCATTTTCTTCTCTACAGCAGCCTCAGTTACAAACACCATGGATTGACTCCAAGCCCTGGGAGTAGTTAGGAGTCGATGGTGACCATAAACACGACTAACACAAGCACACACTGTAAAATAGGTGCCCAGATAGGAAATGTTGTTGTATTGAGTATTGTGGGTTAGAAGGGGGGGGGGCAGTTTCTCAAGAAGAGGAGCACAAGAAGTTAGAGTGGATAAAGGGAAGAGAGGCACAGAAACACCCTCAGTTTTTAATGAAACTGACCACGTCACTCTCTGCAGCATTAAGTTCATGAATAAATCATCCGTCCAAAAAAAAAAAATAATAATAATAAAACCTCTTCATATCTTCATTCGTCTAATTTTAATGAGTTTGCTTTCCTTCAGTAGTGGTCCTCTGCAAGTTAGGGGGTTTTAAAAGGTTAAAGGTGGAGGTGGTTCAGAGAGCGGGTGCAGGGCCTCTCACTGCTCTTCTAACCAAGAGGGTTTGTCAGCCCCGGGGGGCTTCAGCTTTATGCTAAACTGCTTCAGCGTTTCCTCCAGCTGCTGCTGATTGCCAGCAAAGTACGCCGAGATGGCATTATGGAAGAGAAGAAGCTGCTTATGCATTACTTTCACCTGATGGAGAAAAAAAAAACAAATTTGGTTTGCAGAAAGCACCAAACAAAGTGTATAATTATCCAGTTAGCAGAAAATATAAATCTTTTTAACCTGCATCACAAACTAACCTTGTTTTCCTCCAGAAACTTGAGCTTAATGGTAACATCTGAACGAAGGCGTTCATACTTTTCTTTATGAACCTCGAACTGCTCTTGGGCTGCCTCCATACGTGCCATGGTCACTGCATCCCTCGGACCCAAACTCAGCTCCTCAAGGTCTGACCGGTACGCATCAAACTCCAGTCTGTGTGCAAACAGAAGGAAACTGAAAATACTGACAAACAATAACAGTTTCTGTACTGGGGAAGTAGCATGTTCAATGACTTTCCACTAGGTGGCAGCATATAGCTGTCGTGCTCATCTTTAGTTTTAAAATTAATACTGCAATTTCTAAAACTTAGACATAATATGATGAACAAGTACTAACCATAGATAAATATGTACATTTTACCTTTCAGTATCATTTTATCCATATTTTAAGAAAAACAAAAACACATACATTGTTATAAATAGCAGTACAAAATTATATAAAAATAGTCTCTAATGTCAGCCAGGCAGCATATTTTAGCAGCAGTTTAACTAGTGTTTGTTTTGGGTTTAAATACAACCATTAAACAGCATCAGAGGGACTGTATTGTTAAGGTTTATTACGTATAAAAAGAATCAAAGAAAAACACACAATAGATATAAGAACCAGTTTGAAATTGTGAAAGAAACCATTTTTAACTGAAAACCATTCAAAAATAACCTCTTATTATATTTTAGATCCATCAAAAACATTTAGTTTTAAGACCTTACCTGGCGTTTTCATACATCCTGATCGTCATCAGAGTGTCCTCCATTGTCTTGTTGACTAACGTGTTAATGCTGGACACAAAGAAGTTAATGGCACCAAGTAAAGTCTCCCCATTCTTGCACAGCAGCTTCTGGGTCTCTGCATTGTAGCCAAACTCATCCTGTAAAACAGGACAGTTTCTCATTTTTTTATCGAAATGTCACCATTTTAACGTAAAAACATTCACTCAACACTTGGGACCGACATTTTTGAGGTCTCACCCGTAGCTCTGGAGATTTCTGACTGAGGTCGGCGAAAGTGTCCCCCAGCGCGTGCTGCGTCTGCACCATGTTGTAAAAATGATTGGTCAGTGCTTTAGCCAGTCGCAGCACATTTTCATATTTCCTTTTCGTGTCCCTCAGCACGTCTATCTGCGCCTCCAGCTCCAGATCCACAGTTCGAGAGCCTCGACCAAAACGCTCAGAAATCATTTGCTTTGTACACTAAAACAAAAAGAAGCCACAAAGAGACACATCAAGAAAAAACTCTGTTCCTTTCTGCAAAATCGATCTAGTAATAAGTAAAAACTTCTTAAATTAAGTGCATTTTCCCTTAATTTGAGTAGGTAAATAAAATGATTTGCCAATGGAGTACTTGTTACTTTTAAAAAAAGATAATTAGATAACATGCACTTGAAATAAGACAATGCAATAGTTTTTTTCTTATTTTAAATGTAAATTGTCTTGTTCCATTGGCAAAGTGTTTAACTTAAGTCCTTATCTCACAAAAAAAAATGCATTTAATAAAACTGACTTATTAAGATTTCTATTTTTTGCTGTGCTTATAATGGCAGATGGGGGGCAGTCTGTTTGAGAAACAGCTAAAAAATAGAAATCAAAATAAAATGAAAAAAAAAAAACAGAGCAGGCCTGATAAAGTACACCATCAGCACAAAATCACAGTTCCTATAAGATACCTTGTAAGTGTTTAAACCCCATTTTTTCACTGCTTCATATTTTTCGACAGCCACACCGCGTGTTGCCTCTTCTGCCGTCATTGAAGAGCTGCTCGTGCTGTGATTCATGTTGGGACCTAAAACATACAAGTAGATGCAGAACATGACCAAAAGATCAAGCCGAAGCACGTATCTCTGACTCATCAAAGCATTCACCATGTAAAAAAAGACAGAAGGTACCCAACCAACCCTTAATTGGCCATAAATGGTCAATTAGGAGCATAGGAAACTGTGTCATGACATTACTATTTAAATGCAAAGAACAATTATGCAAGATATTCAAGTTTTAGTTGTCTAGATCAATAAAACCAAAACCATGTTGATTTTCCCTTTTCTCCAGTATTTATGGTCTTGTGATTGATACCATGTGGCAGATGAGATAATTTGCTCTGCCTGGCCTTTACATACAGATCTGAACCAGTTAAAAAAGGTTCACAAGGGCAGGTTGGGATAAGGTCAGCATCATGTGTAAGCAGACATCAAGGATGTGAGATTAAAAGAATCATTATCATAAAGATTAGGAACCAATTAAATGTGATAAAGCTTAATATTATAGTTTCACTGACTGATAAGTGCCTTACAAAAGTTTTCAACGGAACAAATGTACAGGGTAAACCTCTTAACTAGCATCTAAAATGCTAGTATGCCTAAAATTAAACCAGCACAAGGCTCTGGACAACCAATCTTCATGGTGATGAACGGTGGCGGCACCACCATGCTGGGGGGCCTTCATTCATTAGGCAGAGAAAAGCAGGCAGTGGCTGCTGTGTAATATGTAAGAATATCCAGAACATGGTTCTGCAAAGGATTTATAGCTATAGCTAAAAGCCTGGTGTTGACATACAAATCCAAGCCACACTATTCAGATTTGTATGGGAGAAAAGTTTGATATCAATATATGGATTCACTGAAAAACCACAGCTATATGAGTACATGAGAAAATGGGAAAAGGTGAAGAGGCATGAACACTTTTGCGAGGCACTTAAAGAAAGTAATATGGCATTGTATGAGGATGAAATCAACTGCACATGCAGAAGGCATTGAAAAAAAAAAGAGAAGGACAAGCAGGCACAAGAAAAGGCGAAAACTGAATACACAAGAGTCAGTAAACAATGCAGATATGAGTAAATAGATCATTTGAATTGCAGCAGCCATAAAACTCCGTGCTAAAGTTCTTGTTCCTAAGTTGAACAAAACTTTTAAAAGGTCAAAAGGGAGGAGACAAAAAATCCCTCAAGGTCCCATTTAGCAAACGCATTCCTTTCTGTTATACTACCACTGGAAGAATGCTGAAACTTTTAACTGCACCAGTTAGCCCAGAAACAGTTAGTGTAATTACATACATATTGAGAATGTTTATTTAAACTTCACCCTTTAAAGCACAAAGATCGAAACTTGTGCATTAGTTTTATTTTTCCTTCAAATTATACTGTGAAATTCACTTTCAGAAATCTCTGCATTTGAAACAGAAAAGAAGCCAATGAGAGAGAAAAGAAAGCAGCTAGGTAAGACTTTATTAGACCCACCCTCCACTGAGACAGAAGTGATAAAAAACTTCCAACCATCTAAAACAGGTCACACCATCAGGACAGGGAGCATGTTTCCAAAATGACCAGTTTAGAATTAAATAGTGAATTGAAATATGCACCCAAAATAAAATCAAATACACCTTAAATGTCATCATTTTTATTGAAAACGTTGGGAATTGGCTCTTAACTTCTACCAACCCCAGATGCCATATTTGTTGGTTCATATTTTGGAAAGAAGCTCTTGAAAATTAAGAATAATAAATAATAAGTCTTGGCCACCAAATCCTGTAACAGGAATCCTTTTGTTAAAGTCAGGGTTGTAGTGGACAGCAGGGCCTGAGAAAGAGAGGTGAATAACAATAAATGATGTTTTATTTAAAATGTCCCAGATTAATTTTTCGTTATTTTCCAAGAGAAAAATATGGGTCATGAATAAAGAGACAGATCTGATATAATTAAAAACTCCCAAAAACAAACTATCTGACCCCTCAATGAGAACACAGACAACGGTCACAATGACCTTTCTCCTCTAATATCTCATAGTCCTACTCTGGTGATCATGTAAAGTTTTTCTTCTTATCTGCCTTTCTAGGCTGTTAGCTAGATTGCAAATGCTGGTGAACACCAGGAAGAGGGTTGATACTGTACTTTTTTAACAACAATATTTTCAAACAAATAGCTTAATAATTAAGTTATAAAACCTAATCCTGTTAGAGATGTGATCATATATCTATTACCTTTTAACTACTCAAATTTGATCTCATATCTGCATTACGACATCTGAGAAAACACAGAAATCCAGTTGGATGAAGAATCCAACCCATAAGCGGTTGGTTACCTTTGACTGAGCCGGTGGGAATGATTCCCTCTGCTGTTCCTCCGTAGCCTCCAGAAACGATGCTGGTCTCGTTAAGGTTGGGACCTGATACCATCACCTGCTGGAGATCCTATACAGATCATAAACAGAACAGAAAGACAGAAAGCAAAAATACAAAGATTTTGAGCTTCTGGGGTGAGATATGAACATTTAGACATAATATCAAAGCTTCAGCTTAATATCAGACAGTTGGATATTTGCATTAGAAGCCTGTACTAGAATGGGGTAAATACTATTAGGATAAGAAGGCAAAAAATTTGGTTAATAGATTATAAAAATTTAAAACAACAATACCAGAACATAGAATACTGCTGTTGAATATGTAGTCTAGAATAAAAAACAACAACCTTATTTTCAAATTAAAACTCAAAATTTTATTTTTTAATGGTTTAACAACAGAGCTGTTATTATAGCTTAGAAACCTACCCAAGCAGTGACTTCAGTAATATGTGCAGAAGTAAAAACACAAATCCGCTTTTCTTTTTCCTAAAACAGGCTTCATTAATGCTTTAAATCCAAGGTAGAATCACTAATGAGCCCCGGGATCTCTTCTGTTTGTTTTGTTAAATCCAACTCAATTTCTCATGCTTGTATTTCTTTTTAAAGACAGATAAAAAAAAGGTGAAAGAAACCCAGAACAAAACACATCACTATATAAAAAAAAATGTTAATCTGTTGATGCAAGCAGATTAACTGACTACCAGCTGCTGGGTAGTTTTATAAATGTAGGATCATCAAAGATGGCTCCTGCAAAGTTTGAAAACATACCTAGACCTACTTTTTTTTATTTCATTCATCTAACCATCTTAGAATACAGTTAAATATGACATAAGATCAAGTATGAAAATACTTTTGTCCAAATTTTTTAAGGCTTACAATTTAGATGATCCATTTTAAGACCGAAAATACCCTACAGAAACCCTTAAGATAAAACCCAATATAGCCTATTGCTACAGTACTCTGGTAACAGGAAACTACAGGAAATGGTCCAAGGAGGCGGGAGCCATTTCCTCTCTTTAAACAATGACACAAGTTGGATTAATACAGGAGGTCAAACTCAAAGAGGGAGTGTTTAGTGGTGTTTAAGAGGAAACAAGTGCAACTGATATGATTATCAGTTTAAGGATTAAGCTCCAGCCTCAGATGAAAAGGGTAAGATGGCAGAAGAAAAGGAAAAAAAAGGAATAACATGATTTTTAGTTCCGTTATTATGTTCTGTTTTCCAAAGCTTTCCTTCAAGAGATTAAAGGATCACATCAAAACTCCACAAAACAGAAGCAAGGTCAAATGAGCCAGATTCAGAATAACCCACATCAAGTGACTTTGAATCTAATAATAAAATACAGTTAAGATCTGTTTGTTAATACTAGTAAGGAAGGAAGAACATGGATTGCTAGCAACTGATAGTACGAGTGAGGTTCTCCCAATAAATCCAGTGAACACTACAAACACCGACACCACATATGCAAATGCTCAAATGACGTGCTCACCCTGGTGCCTCTGGAGCTCCCTACCTTCTCATCTAAGCTCCACTGCAGCTTTGCAGCCTGCACAGAGATGGAGGGGCGGGGGGGTGGGGTGGACAAACACAATAACAATTTAAAAAAGAAGAACAGAAAGAGACAAAAAAAAAAAAAAAATGAAAACTCATATTTCAAACAATGAGGCAAGAAACAACTAAATTTGCTGTGATATAAACAGACAGGAGTGACGCCAGATGAAGACTTGTGATGAAGAATATCGCAGCTCGTCTTTTGATTTTATAACATTTCAGGGTGGATTTTATTTTAAATGATCAGTTTGATTTTATGTTTATTATTTTATCACAGTCTCCTAAATGAAAATTTATGAAAATAAAATAAAACTCATAAAAATAATAAATGACAAACATTGGTTAAAAAAACAAACAAAAGCATAACATTTAATTTGATTGACAGCAACAGCTGCAACTGTGGATCATAACTGATTTTCTCCTGAGGACAGGGCAGCACAACATGCCCATTGGGTAGGAAATATCAGGGTAAAATATTCCAGAATAAACAAATCAAACTGAAACTATTTTTTTTTACATCTGCAGGACGTGTATTTGGTTGAACATTTAAGCTGCTGTTCAACTCATCTTGTTTTGCGACAACAGACCCACCTAGAAACAGCCTAGTGACCAGAATTACAGTATTTTGTTCAACTAAATGGTGAAAAGCATTAAAAACATCACTTTAAGCCCTGCATGGACAGACAGCACTCATTTATACGAATGCGGTTATTAAATAAAGAACACCCACGCAGCTTTCCATTGTCAGCAGAGTGTTTAAAACTGTTTGAGAGTTTCATGAAAAGAATCTGTATTTTTCCCATAGAAAGATTTCAGGTGCTCCTGATTCAACAAAGTTAGACCTCAGCAGATAACAGGAAGGCTGCTGTTTAATCGTCTGAATGCTAACCATCATAGAACAGCCTGATTAATAAATGTTGGTAATATTTAAAGAATATTAATGCAAAAGTTTATTCACCCTAGAGCAGAGGTCTTCAATGATAGGGTCTCAACCCCGATGTTTCTTTAGCATAGGTAATGGAGACAGTTAGTGAATTCTGCTTTGTTTTATGAATAAATAAATAAAAAATAACATCTTTTATGGGAATAAATTGCCCTCCTGTTGTGACTAACAAATAGCAGCACATTCAAATGCTTTTTTTATTACATTGTTGTCATACAAAGGATGCAAAAGGATTAAAAGGTATATTTTTGTTGAGAAACTGTTTTTCCTCTGAGACCGTTGCTAAACCAGCAATAATATCAGAACCACTGAAGTGAAGACAACCTTATTCAACTAAGAGGAACATAATGCAGCCATCTGGAAAACAAAAAATTACATGAATCGCCCCAAAACATTTTAAAAGGTTGAAATATGCCACCAGGGGATAAAGAGTCCCTTACAAATACTATTTTGAAGTAATTTTGTTAAAATACATTGAATATCTTGGAATAAGATGCTTATTTTCAGGAGTGCAAAGTAGAAAAGTAAAAGCTGTAATCAGTTTTATAAAGGACTGTACAGGGTATCATTTGATTTATTTTGAGTTGGGTGTTATTTATAGATACCTCTGTCATAAGGATGAACTTTTTTGCTTTATTTAGAGAAATCTAAGATGCAGCAAGGAAGAGAGTGAAAGCTCTGTTATTTCAGGTGGTATTAGAGAAATCTGCATCTTATAATACTATAACTTTTTAATCAAGGTTGCTCAATTTTAACTTAATGAAAAAAAAGAAGAGAAAACTAGAGATATAGAATTATAAAAAAAAAAATCTACATTTACAGTTCAAGGCTTAAAAAAATGGATGATGAAAATATTTGGACACATCTCCCAAAATGGTGGATTTTTGTGCTTTTTAAAACTGGAAGCAGTGTCATCCATGTGTTTTTAATCATTTGTTTTTTATGCTTATGGGTAACTCCCATTTACATTCTGTAATCCCATATTTACCTCTGCTAAAATGAAACTTTAAACAGAGCAGATCCTGGTATTACAGAAAACCTAACCTGACAAACACTTTAAAATTGTTTGACTTCGAGGTGAATTGAATTGAAAGCAAAATCTGTTCATTTTTGAAAAATAAAATAATCAAAAACAGCAACATTTCTGCTGTTTTATGGAGTCCAGGAACTCTTTACAGATTCGCCTATAAGCAAGTATTTTTCTTCACTGTACAGGCAGCGGATTTGACCATTAAAAGGTAACTCTATTCGCTGTCTCTGTTTGCTTTGCCAAGTAACTCCTGGCAGCCATAGCGCTCTGCATCAAGCTGACAGTCACCATCCCTGTTCTGACACATGCACATCTACGCCATCTGAAACCAATTGCTCCTCTCTGTTCTGCCAATTTTCAACTTTCTGTATAAGACTCACAGGGGCTGCTTCAGCCTCACAGAAAGTGCTGCACGACCGTTACCAATCTGATTTTAGAGAGCTGTCACCCAAGGACAAAAGCCCTGCTAGTTTCAAATTGCACGGTTGCTATGACAGCTGCTCAACACTCAGCACAGTTGAACACCTCTCTTACACAAACACATCAGAATGAGCTAACTACACAAACTTGTGGAATATTTGACTTACTATTGCATACGGCCGAGAGGGAGGAATATTTTATGGTTTGAGTACAGGCATATAGTTTGCTGAGCAAATAAAAAAAAAAAAAAAATGCGACAACCCCTTCCAGGATCTTTGGTCTGTTTGCTTAACAATGTGTGGCTTGAAATGCCGGAAAATCAACAACTGTCATCCGCCCAAAGATGGAGGCGATCGAGTGTTTCCTTAAATGTGACAATCGTTTCTCTATGGACGTCTTTATGCAGCAGCCATCAGAAAGTAGGCTGATCCAGAGGGAGGGGGGTTAAAAATAATGTGCCAGTTGAAGTCAAACATATCAGCAACATTTATGTTAAAAAGATCAAACTAATTTAAGCTTCTTTTGGGTTTGTGAAAATATAATTCTACATAAGACGCAAGTCTGACTTCAGAACAGATGAGGATACTTTGAATAATATTAATATGTTCTTCAACACACCGGAGAGGAAAGTTTAATCTATAGCCAAGCTATCAAGAGTTGCTAGAAAGAGCAAAGTGTTTCCATGGAGATAGTCTCCAATACCTGATGTCCTCCTTGTTGATAACCAAGCTAGCTTAACGCATTGCTATGTGGACAGGGAAACAAAATGCTAGAAATAAATAACCCATTTGAAAAAAGTAAAGAAATAAGGAAAAGCAAAACAAAGTATCCAAAGTAAAGTATCTTGCAGCTTCTAGGAGGAGCTTTTTGTCAGTATAAATTTCCACAGAGAGATTTAGTGTTGGGTGACTGGTATGAATAAAACAAGCTCACTCAGCTAATCATGAGACGGCTAGGAAAGCCACCCAAAACCATAATCCTAAACCACTGAAAGGAAAGGGAATTCATTACAGACTACAACTATGTGCAATCACTAAATGTCCAATAACGATGGCAGGAAGTATGAGCAAACTTTTGGGGGTTTATGAATTCATTTTTGTTGAGGTCCTAATTTGTTCTGGACTAAATAAGCTGTAGTCTTCTGATCTAAAAAAAAAATGCAAAAATATGCACCCTCCCTTTCATAAGCCCTTTTGAAAAATCCTAGAGGAGTCTGTTAGAAAACAAAGAATTTATTCAACTTTTCTTGGCATGAGAGCAGGTGGAACAGGTGAGGGGCTGCTTTAAACCGATACTACACCCCTTAAAGTTGAACCACTTCGGAACAGATTGAGTCTTACTATATTGATATTCATATACAAAGAGGTGGGAGGCACTCTCTATACACCATGTATTTTTTTCTATCCCTCATTCTTTCTTAAGAGAATGCATCTCCAGTGACAAATGTCCTTCTCTGAACTCGATGCTGTGAAAAGCAACTACATAATCAGTCCAGCCCCCTTTGTAAAAAGTTCTGTACTGTTCTCTTTAAATAAAGAAAAAAAAGTGTGTTTCCACTTCCAATGCATTGTGATGTAGTAGTGCATAATATTAGACAATTGTGTGATGGTAAAACCTTTTTTGCAAGCTATAAGCATGATAATGTCAACTTTGATACATCAAACTTTTGCCTCAATTTCTAATTGTAAACGTGAAGCATATGGGGAAATGTAATGTATATAAAAGGTGGGACTCAAACTGCAAAAACCCTCTAATAACATGAAGATCGGGCATAAACTTGAAGTTTGTGGAGTATCTTAGCAAACCGCTACAAAACTCCAAACAAGTCACATAATATAAACACAGACTATCAAGATGAAAGCATATTTTCAGCATATTTTCAGTATTTGCGCAGCATATACATCAGAGAATAATGAACTCAGACGACTAAGAACCACTGCAAAGCATCAAATCATTTTCATAAGCTCTATTAATTCATACCCAATAAAATAAAGTACATTAGGCGATAAAATATAACTGAAACTTGTATCCAGTCTAACTGTATTGTCTCTGTAAAGTGCCTTGAGATGACATGTGTTGTGAAGTGGCGCTAAATACGTAAACTTTATTGAATTAATAAAAATAAGACCAAACACCTAAGTCCTGTTGAAACTGCATACTTAAATTCTGAAATGCTGGTTTTCTTTGTGTATTTTATCTAAAAATAGAGGATAATTCTATTTACTCTGTTTGCTGTATTTGGGGTAAAAGGTTAATCATTCTGGTTTGTCGGCACCGCAAAGTCTTTACAAAATCTTACATGAACATTGTCAGCTAACCGTGACCCACCTGTTCAAGGCTGTCGTCCTCTGCTAAAGCCCCTGTGCCGCCATTACTGTTAATGGGAATCTCCATTGTGGCTGCTTTACTCATAACATTGTCTGTCATAGTGACTTATGTCTGCAAGAAAAAAAAAAAAAAGAGAGAAAAGGCTGGGTAAATGATGCAAAGGCCTGACCACAGCCTGGACCGCAGAACTTAGTTAAAACACACAAATCAATAAAGTGGATGGGATTACATTCACTGCAGACAACAGCGGAGGAGGATTTGAAAGAGCAAGGCTACTGCTCAGGACAAAACAACACCTATTAACCCCCCCCTTCTTTATATGCACATAGACAAATAGGCGGTGAGCTACTGAGGTGAAGTGGCCACTCTATTTCACAGACTAATCACCCTCTTATTACTAGCAATAACAAACTCTGATAAAAAAAAAAAGGAGACAGGAAGATGCTTAGAACAACCTGCTAAGAATTAGCCGATTCTCTGAAAACTGAGATGAGCTACACCTTTTCCTTACTATTACAAAGCTAGAACTGTGCTCCTTTCTGCTTGATCAGCCCTAACTGGTGATAGGTGAGTCTGATCTGTTGCCAATAGATCAAAGAACGACACTAATGCAGTACCAGGTCACAATGAGTTCACTGTTTGGGTATCAAATAAAATTCAAGAAACAATTCGATTCCAATTTTCAAGAATTAGAATAAATTGTTTTCGATCCAACCCAGTCTAATCTTAAATTGGAAAACTGGTATATACTTGTTACCGGTTAACATGGCTATGTAGTTATCCAACATATTGATACAAGTATTGTACTAACATTCAACAGAAAATTCATAAAGTAATAGTTAAAGGCAGCTGTAAGTAAGGCGGAAAATACATTTAAAAATTAGTTATATGAGTCAATATTTAGGGATTACTATGAGAATTGAACTGAATTTAGAAGAAACCAGTTTTTCAGAGGTCATGATAAAACTAATCTAATGATCAATGTTATAATGTCCCTAACAGTGAATCACAACAGTAACATGAGGACTTTTATATTAACCTCACATTTAGAAATACATATTTACTTCATATGTTCCTCGAGTTTGAATACTTCTTTTACCCACTGTAGTTAATCTAAAATTAAACATACATAGTTTAAGATAAGCAAGTAGATATGACCAAATATTTGAAACAATTGTGCTACAAGGTACACAATAATTGTGTCTAATTAAAGACACACTTATTGTTTATAAACAACAAGAGTTTATCGATATGACAATGCATTTCCCTACTCTATTTATAACATTCAGCAAAAGCATCATAACAAAACAAAAAAATATTATGATTTCAAAAGTGAATTGAGTTTATGTTGTGTCTGAGATGAATACATGTAATCAATGGAGTTGCTGCAGGTCAATCAGGTGTCTGGAAGTTTTAATACTCACTAAAAAAGCACTGAAGGTGTAGAAGTGAAGCTATGCAGTCTGCTTGTTTAGGCTCTGACCCTTTTTTTTTTTTTTTTTACTCTTTTGGCCATGCCCAGTGTCTGATGACTTTACACACCATCTAGGCTACACAGCAGTATCCTTTCATACATTAAACACATAGAAAATGTTAAAACCCATAACTGATCTAAATCTGGTTAGTTGGTTAGTTAGTAAAAATGGTCTGAGTTAAATGTCTTACAGAATGATTTAGAAGGAGAAATCAACCTAAGCAGATAATAACTGTAGTAAACATTACATTAACAATACATTTGTTTGCAATTATACCAAAAAAAAGAAAAAGATTAAGAAAAGCTTTCCATGCGAGTTAAAGAATTTTTTTGTGAGAAAAATCCTCTAAAACATATGTCAGGGAATCCCATCATACTAGGATGTAGCTTCTGGGACGTGGCAGGAAATACTGAGACCTGGCAGGTGCATCAGGACAGGTGCAAAGGTCTCACCAAGGCACCTAAATCCACCCAAATATATAATGTGAACCTGTGTGGAAAATGTTAATTTATTCATTAAATGCGCGCGAAATAACATTAGATTTATGGGCATCTGGGTTTGAATAATACAAATCTTCAGTTAAACACCTCGCATGCTGTATATGCAAAGCTGCAAAACAAACACACCCATAATTCTCTCAAAAATAGACACAGATATGTAAAATATAAAAGAGAAAAAAAACTGTGAAAATAACTGAAATACAATTTTTAGAGTTTGACTTACGATGTACTTGGTCCCTTCGTTGATACAGCTGCTCGCGAAGCTGACGCCAAAGCTAATAGCAAGCTAGCTGCAATGCATCTCTCTTCCTGCAAGGCTCTGAGCTTTATGTCGCGTCTATTCTGACTCCTAAGAGGAAGAGACCTTGAGAAACCCCTGCTTAAGGATATCTAAATAACATTTCGAGGTAATGTTTAACTCTGAGCGGCGTTGGCATGGAAGGACTCCGCGTAAATATCCCTACTCCTTTCACTGTGAAGCCAGGGGGGAAAGCTTAACGGAACTGACGACGCGCTCCAGTACAAAGACCGTCTATTGGTGACAGGATGTGTAACTAGCTACACCGTTTGCCCAAATCCAAGAAAAACCTGGATGACAGAAAAGTAATAACAAAAAACTTATGAATAGAGATTTTTTTAAATTATTATTTTATTTATCAGTTTTGCACCAAAGAGCACTCCTCGATGGAGAGCTTTGACCTAAGGAATTTCGTGGCACTTTATTTAATACAAAAATACTACAGTGTTTTTTTATAAAATCCAGTGTCTTCTTGTTAAATGGTTAAATTGCAAGCAAATATCAGCCATTGGGAAAAAGAAACAAAACAAATCTGTGAAATGTAAATACAACGTGATTAGTTACATTTCCATATAAACCGCATTCAGCTCGGCAAAGAACTCATGCTCTTCCTCAACACTGAAGTCCTCAGACATTTTTCTTTCGTTGTTTCTTTCTTTGTACAGGTAAACAGCAAATTTCTTCTTCTACGCTTGCATTATCAAGAGCAGACGCTGAATGCGCACTTTCATCTGGTTTGGTCTGCCGCAGTTTCCGTAGGCTCGTGAACTCGCAGGCGCGCGCTTTTAGGACTAAACTATGCCATTTACTGAAAGAATCTCCCACTCAGAGTAGTAATGAGGCCAAAACTGTACAAAATATATACATTTGGAATCTAAAATAAGAAAAAAAAACTTCTTTGCTTGTAAATATGCTCAGTGTAGGACACCTTGAATTACATAGTTTTAGCTTCACCTGTTTTAAATACATCCATCCATCTTCTCCTGCTTATTTAGTCAGGGTCATGGTGGGGCCAATGCCTATCTCTGGCAGACTATGGGCGGAGTACACCCTGGACAGGTCACCAATCTGTCACAGGGAAACACAGAGAAACACAGAGACATAAAACCATGCACACACACATCCCCACCTAAGGACAATTTTTAGAGAAGCCAGTTCACCTAACTATCATGTTTTTGGACTGTGGGAGGAAGCCGGAGTAGGCCTACCTGTAGAAAACCCACACATGCATGGGCAGAACATGCTAACTCTATGCAGAATGACACTGGGCCAGAAATTGAGGCCAAAACCTTCTTGCTGCAAGTCATCAGTGCCACAAACTTCACCACCATGCAGCTAATTTCAAATACAGTACGCCTAAAATAAAGTAAAAAAATATGAAAATATAAGAACCTTTTTTCATATTAATATTAATTGTCTAATCAAAGAAAAAATAGCCACCAGTTTAATTGATTAGCAAAAATAATCAATAGTTATAACCTTCTGCCCCTTGCCACTGATTCTTTTTATTTTTCACATAGACATAGTACTGGAGAGGAGGTTGTTGGGTTTGGAAATCTCTCGATCTTTTGTCTTCTTCAGGCCGTGACCTTCAGCATGTACTGCAGCAGTTGGCAGCTACTGTAAGCATGAAGTGTCTTGAATAGAGAAGCTTTGTCTTTACATCAAAAATATTTGAAACTGATATCATGATGATTTTAGGCATGTCCCACAGAGAAGAGTTCCCAGAGAACAAAAAAAAGTCACTGGATAAACCATATATGTGGTCTGACCTGAGAACATCTTGAGATTCCTCATAATACTGCCTCTACATCTTAATCTCAGGTAATCAGGACATTTGGAATGTACTAGGTATGTTTTTTTGTTTGTTTTGTTTTTTTCAAAATATTCCTCTATGGTTTTCCAAACAGGAAATTACAATAAACAAAAAACAGGATATGAAGTGGAAGCAAAGTGACGCATGGTTTTGTATTTCTCTCAGATAAAACTGGATAAAAGCGGTTTTGTGACTGAAACCACACATCCACTTACCTCACATTAATTTTTCTTAGACTTGATTCTTATGCACTACTTTGACTTAATCCATCATGAAAGGCCAATAAAATGCACTAACATTTTTTGTCAGAAGATAATAAAATCTGGAAAATTACCAGATGTGTAAATACTATTTAAATGTCCTGTAACCACCTGATAAAGGAATAGCTGGTTACTGCAGAAAGCAGAGAATTAAATTAAATTTTCCAAAAGATGCTTTATTATCATGAGCCTGACAGTTATTGGCGTCAACATGTTTTTTATTACTTTTTGGAAATTTCAGCTCAGACCAATTAAATTCCCATGGTGGTGCCTGGTGCTCCTCTGTGCATCGCTCAGTCTTGTTGTAACAATGTGATGACAGAGACTTGAAATTCTGAGCAAAACACCGCTGCACGAAGAAGGGCTGCAGACTGTTGATATACAGGCTATGCAGGCTTTATTGACTGAAATCTGTGATAAGTGATGGGTTGTGAAGTTTCAAACTACCTCTGTATTCATTCAGTCTCAGGAAAGGGGCGGGAAATAAAAGCAAAGGAAAGAGTGATTGCCTTATTAATGAAGAAATGGGAAGTTGATTCAAATGTGAAGCCAAAAGAAACTCTTGTGGGATTTTTTTTGGAAGGTTTTAATATCATATGGGAACATTTTACTAATGCAAGTCTGCCTCAGTTTCCCAGATGTGTTTTTTTTCACTCTGGTACCGATTCTTTATTGCAAGGGTTATTAATTCCGTTTCTTTTTTTAACGAAACAAAAAAATTTTTAGGTTGACATAAATCTTGTAATATGATGACTTTTATCTTGATTACCTCAAACAGCGGCTTATACAAATTTGCACCTCTGTCCATGCAGATTACATCCTACTGCTGTCACATTCCCAAACTAAATCTGTAATTTTCCTTTTGAACTCTCCATATTATGTTAGAGTTTCACTGTCTTAGTTGAATAAATATGAATGTCCTGAACAAAATAGATTTTTTGTTATTCCACCTTTACCACAGTCAAGTTTACTCTAACTCTGTTAAATTTTAGTTGGAAAATGAATCTATTTCAGTGAAAAACAAAGATTTTAGTAATTATGTCACAACAGAAAACATTTAAAGTTCGAACAATGTCTTTTTATTTTTTTTATTTTTTTAAAGTTTGAATATAAAACAAATCATCTAAATTTTTCTTAGCTGATTAGCAAAATTAGACCAGCCTACAAAACAGCTGATTCAGTGTTGTAAAGCACGGGAGAAGTAGATGCATATGTAATGTTAATTGTAAGTGGTAGAGGGTAATGGAGAAAGTTTTTGATCTCAGTTAGTCAGCCACCACACAAAGTTGGAGCTTGACCACAAAGCGACCATTTACTGGAAAAGGGTCTTGTTATTCTTCTCTCAGCCTGTAGCGTGCAGACTCACCTGTTGACTCATACAAACACATGGAGTGAATTTATTAGAACTGTTTTGCTGAATATTTTTTTATGCTGACATTGCACATTATCAAGTCACAAGAAGTTTATACCTAGCACTCTGCGCTTATTGGCCTTCCATGTGAAGATTAGTGAAAAGTCTTAATGGAGTAAACATATCAATGCAGTACCATAATATAAATCTAAAATCTTTCAATCCAAACCTTTACTTTGAGTTTATTTATTCAGTGTTAAAATAAAATCAGACTTTTACCTCTAATAACCTTAAACAAGTAGATAACAAAATCCTTTATTTTTACTTATACAGCTTACTAGATGTCAGGTAATTAATATTTAGCTAGCATGACTTTCTATTTCCATGTGATGTAAATATAATGTGGCACAGAGGTCAGTTTATCTTAGCTGTTCATTAGAAAGTTTAACTCTGGTGACATTCAAGTGGAGAGTTTGGAAACAAGCATGGGTGTAAGAAATCTCCTGCTAACCTGAACTTGCCAAAAAAAAAACATTGTATTTTCTACCACTCACACATTTTACATTTTTAGATTTTCTGAAGGCTACTGGGACCCTATTTAGTGATAAAATTAAGAGTGTAGAAAGCATAGAGACAAATACTCAAGGCGGATAGTTTGTATGATTTCAAATAAAGAAAGCAGCAATTTTCAATCATTTCCTCACTGACTTTCATCACTTTATTCAGTACCTGATATGTCCTCATAGTGGCACCAAAACCTAGTTTTAAACCCACTAAAGATTCAAATTGGACAAAACCCACATTAATCATTAATTAACATGGAATGCTTCTATATTGATTCATAGAGCTGCTTTTAAGCTGTTTTTTTTAATGTCATCTAACAAAAAATAGTGATCATAAGAACCAAAAGCTCCTATGATAATTTAAAGACTTTCCTAGTGAGAACCTCTTTTAATCATCTGTTTAATTTACATGCAGGGCTTCTTATCTTAGTATTAGCATTCACTGATGTATGTTGCCCCAGACAGCACATAAACCTTCACTGCTTCTGTGTAGCAAACAGAAAAATGCTCTTGAAGCAATTTCATTCAAACTGCTTCCATCACAGAAAGGCAAACGGCACTGTTCTCAATTAAAACCTGCTCTACCTTAAAGTCATTCTTTAGCACTAAGCTGCAAATGTTCAAACAAGGTTTACGAATTTCATTTAAAAATATTGTGTATGTGCTTTATACTGACACTAAAACAATCAAGCTTCTAAAGGCTGACTGGTTTAATATTAAGGAGAAACAAAATGATCCCATTCCTAGAAGTTGTTAGTGTTCTATTAAAAGGGGAATCAATACACCATAAAGGTTCTGTCTAATGTAATTATTTCAAGCATTTTAGGTGGCTTTTTCTGTCAAGTGTATAATATAATCTTAGAGTCCTTTAATTTCTATTAATAGAGGAGCTCCTTTAAAATTGTTAAACCACCTCATATATTATTGATATAATCACCTATCTATACTGTATTTCAGTCCCATAAGGAGGGATACAGAGGCTAAGGAAAACACTTCTGATCACAGATTGCTCATTTGGCTATATCTGTGTGTGAACGTTGTGTAGATTGTGTGTTTATATCAGGCCTTAAGTTTTCAGTCAGATCAAGGTAGTTAAATTATATTCAATAGTTAAAAATAAAAATTCAGGAAGTTAAGGAAGTTTCAGGAAACAAGTAAAGAAGAACGCAGAAAGTCATGATTGAACTTTAAAACAGATAGGATCCCTGATGCACATGTAATAATGCCACAAAAGGATTGCTTTAGACCAATGGTGTCACCGTTTTGGTTCTGTTATGTTTTCTTTTGAGTCCTCAGTTTACTTTGCTTCATGTTTTCTGGTTTTAGTGGTTTAATTCTTATTTTGTTGTGTTTTCTGGTGATTTTTCAGTTACTGTCACAGTCTTGCTTCTGTTATGTTTTATTTTGAGTATTCAGTTTTACTTTGCCCCATGTCTTAAGTGGTGGTGGTTTAAATCTTATTTTTTGTTTTGTTTTCTGGTTATATTCATTTTTCAGGTTTTTATTTGTTGCCCTCTTGTGTTCTCCTTTTTTCCCTAGCTCCTTTCCTGTTCTGCTCTTTTCACACCTGCTCCCATTCTTCTCGTTAGTACTCTCTTTGTTTCAGTCTCTCATAAATACACTCTCTGTGCAGTTCTTCAGTGCTGGTTCCTCATCTAACTTCCTCCAACTCCGTCTCTCTGAGTCTTCCTCGTCGTGATTGTTTTTTCCATGATGTCTCCATGGTTTCTGGTTTGTTTGACTTTGTTTTCTTGTTTGATTTTTGGATTTCCTGCCTCTGTGTTCAGTAAACCTTTTATTAAACCAACAAGAATCTCACATCTTCCTTCCTGCCTCTGCGTTTGGGTCCTTCCACCTCAACCTAATCCTGACAAATGGGTTCAGTGCTTGAAATCTCTCTCTTTGCTTGTTTGATTGTGATAATTACATCCGTTGTTGTTATCCTTTAAGGTGGTTTAAACCTTACTAAATTAACTTACAGTGCATGGCTTTGTTGGTGTCTTGATTTAATGTTCTTTTTTTCCTTTTTCTTCTAATCAAAACTTTGACCCTATCATAATTCCTTAAGCTTGTTGCTGGGTACCTGTTTCTATCTGATATAAAATTAAAATACTAGCACTGCATTTCCTCTGACATCTATTTCACTTTAGAAATAATCATTGGCTCCTCTGTTAATAAGTCCATTACAAAAGTGATGATGAGTTTAAGGTTCTCTTAAAGACTTTACAATTGCTTTAGCCCTGGGTTCCCACTTGTCTGGATTTACACACAGTTATCTACTCCAGTTAAGATATTATCCATCTCTGTGAGCCTCCCTCCAAAAGCCTAAGAAAAATAAATGTGCTTGGCTGTTTCAACCCACATCTAGAGCTTTCAAATATAATCTTGTACGCATGGCATATCTGAAGAGTTAAGACAGATGTTTCCATGACATAACTTCATTAAGCCATGATTGGTGAGCGGCCCACAGTAAAAAAAACTGCTACATCACATATTACAATCATCTGCCATTTCATAGGAAATATGACAGATTAAAGATGCAGTCAGTTGTGAAGCTCCTTTTGATGAACAAGCAGTCATTATTAAAGCAAGACAAGAGACTTTCCAGGATTTCTGTATTTCCTTTAAAGCTTAACTGACAACTTGATAAAATCATCTGTGCTGCAGAAGATACTTTGACATGTATTAGTATTGATGGACAATGAACACGATCTTCCTGTATCCGTCTCTTCTGCGGGAGAAATTAGTCATTCCGATAATGCTTTACACATGTGCACTTAATGCCTCGCTGTCTGCCAAAGATGTTAATAATGCTTCCTGAGTTTATTTTACTTTTGAATGTAGCTACCTCCATTTAACAGAATGCACCAAGGCCTGAGAGAAGCACACAAAGTACACATGCGTAACAGAACGTTTGCACACACACACAAACACACACAGATGTTGCCAAATGAGCAAGCTGTGATCAGACATGTTTGCTTCAGTTGCCAAGGTTGGTGTTTTACAGCTGTGTTTGATCCCCAATGTGCAGGTTTATGGCATGCTCCAGGTCACGCACCATATCTAAACACTGCCAGAGTAAAAAGGGGAATAGCACGTACCCCTCGCCTCAGCACTGCCCCACACACAGCCTTGTATGGGGAGGCCTGCCCACACACACATGACACAACACAGGAAAGACCTGGCCCACATCAAAGTGAACTTGCTAATTCGCTCAGGAAACAAAGGATCTATGTCTAATTGTGAAAGGTGAGAAAATGGATATGTAATAAAAATAAATGACATATAGCTCCTTAACATTTGCAGCAGCTGTAATTAATTAGTTATCAAATGAGACTTAAAATCCTTTGTGATTGGATCTCTAATAATTTAGTAAGCGTCTGAATCACCATTTTTTAAAAAGAAAATAAACAATTATTAAAACTATTAAAACTAAAAATCTTAACTTTCGTAGAGTTTTCATGTGAAATTAATTTTACACAAGAATGAAAGTATTGGACATTTTACAGATAAAAAGAATGTAACTGGAGACCAGAATCATGCACGCATGAATTGCACAAAAATACTTTATAGAGTGGACCACGAAAATAATAATTTTTTTTACAGTGTCCTGTCTGGCAATGTGGCAATAAGAATAATTGTCTTGATGCCAAAAAGAGCCCAACGGATTTTACTTTCACAAGAGGAGCAGTACAGCTATCGCCATAGTGTCCCGCTTGATTTATGCATATAAATTGCTTTGTTATAACGGAGGGAGTTTTACAGATTATATGGACACTGCAATATAAGTAGAACAGGAAAAGGAAAAAACTGAAAAAAGGAGAAAAGATGAAAGAAAGAGGAGATAAAAGGAAGATAATGATAAAACATTTTCAGTCTGCTTTATCACCTGCAAAGAGATGTAAAAAGAACAGCACAGTAAAATAAAAATACTTCAAAGTTTAATAACTTGAAGCCCTCTGGTTAGCAGAGTTCATCTTTGTAATGTCAGAATTGCAAAAATGAATTACATTATCTATGTACAGTATGCATGTATGTAATGCTGAAACAGCTTTTTCCAATAATCTTATTGATGAAGGGAAGGTTAAAGATGGGCATGTAGTTCGTCAGTAGATGCTTTTCCAAGTTACTCTATTTTATATCCGCCTGGTAATTGTTGTTTTTAGTGCCTCAGGGAAAACACCTGACTTAAGGATGCATTTTTATTATTTCAGTTAAATCAAACGATAGGATCGGTAAAGCATCCATAAACAAATTTAGGAAATTTTTCTCAATAGTTTTAGATAGAGACAACTTTGGTACTGATGTAGATGTACTGACTGCGCCTCTAATCAGTCACCAAATTCCTGTTCAAATTCTCTCATCCAGGTCATAGCAACCACACAACAGGCTTAAATTGGAGGCAACTGGACTTCTGCACACTTTTTTTTGATAACATTGTCAGTTTCATTGGTTTACAATAGAGAAGTCTGTAGTTGGAGCTCTGATGCCTTTAAGGACCTGGAGCTCCATTTTCGTGAATACATTCCAAGTCAGGCAGATCAATGACCAGCCTGTTTTTCACCTGGACCATTGAAGTGTGTTGTCTTGCTTGGGTTTTGTGTTTGGCCATTTGAATCATGATGAGTGTGTCTGTGTTACCCCTTTGGAATGAGTTCCAGGACAGCTATAGATGCTTGGAAGGTAAAAACATAATTCCGTAAAAATTGAAAAAAATATCCACTGGACTTGGTTTTCAAGATTTGAAGACGTTTCGCCACCTCTCCAAGAAGCTTTCTCAATTCAAATGTCTGGATCCGCAGTGAGTTTGAGTCTTATATGGACAAGGCCTTGTATTGCTTGGAAACATGCAATGGTAACCGATGAATGGGTCATTTAGTTCCATCGTTAGCCTGTAATATCTGAACCTGTCTATGATTCTAGGGGTCGGTCGTTAAAGGGGGGATTGCCATTAAGGGGGGATTGTCTCCTGTAATACCTGAAACCTGTCTATGATTGTTAAGGGTCAGTCGTTAAGGAGGTATTGTTCACCGGCTGGAGCGGGTAGGTCCCTCGTTCCTCTGTGATGGCGTGGGGGGTTTGGTGATATCTGGAAGGGATCATGTCTATGATTGAATTGTATGTTTTTGGAAGCTGGAATCTGAGTCCACCACCTCTGTTTAAAGTTGGTTTTTCTCTCTTAACATAGATGGGTTCCTTCACGCCCCTCTCAAACCACCTATTTTCTTTATCCAGGATATGGACATTCTGGTCCTCAAAAGAATGTCCTTTGTCCACAAGGTGTAGGTGTACTGCAGAGTCTTGTCCAGAGGCGGCCGCTCTTCTGTGTTGGGCCATGCGTCTGTGGAGAGGTTGTTTGGTTTCTCCAATATAAAGATCAGAACATTCCTCGCTGCACTGAACAGCATATACCACTCCGCTCATATTCGGTCTGGGGGTTTTATCTTTAGGATGCACTAGCCTCTGTTTAAGGGTTTTGTTTCGGTTACCATTTGCATGTTTCCAAGCAATACAAGGCCTTGTCCATATAAGACTCAAACTCACTGCGGGTCCAGACATTTGAATTGAGAAAGCTTCCTGGAGAGGTGGTGAAACGTCTTCAAATCTTGAAAATTAAGTCCAGTGGATATTTTTTGAATTTTTACGGAATGACTATGACCTGGATGACTGAGAACCTTCATCAGCATAAAAACATAATCACCCCCCTCTTTTCAGCAATGGCTTTTCTATTTTAACAAAGATGGCTTCCTTGACCCCACATTTAAATAATTTTTGTCCAAAATCTTAACATTTTGTTCTCCAAAGGTGTGTCTTTTGCTCTTTAGACGTAAGTGTACAGCTGAATGTTGCCCAGAGGTTCTAGCTCTCCTGTGCTGCACTCCACGTTTATGTAGGTGTTGTTTGGTTTCTCCATTTAGGAGTCCAAGCAGTCCTCAAAGCATAAACATCACTCAGTTAAATTTGCAGCAGGCCCTGGTAAAGCTGAGCTTAGATGATACAGTCACAGAAGGGTTGTTAACCTGTCAACTATGGCAAATAAGGAATAACCATTATGAATGTTTATGCTGATGATCTTAGAAAAGAAGGATTCCCTTGCATTGTTTCAGTTGTCAGTTATACATTATGCATACCAGACTTTCCCTATTGTGGGATGATAAATTAACTTTTTATTCTATTCTATTGCAGTGAAACTGGAGTTCAGTCTTTGGCCACCTGCAATAAAATGTCTTACTATAATCTTTCAGGCAATACCGGACAAATTCATATAAACGCTGGTGAAGATTCTCAGTCATCCAGGTCATAGTCTTTCCAAAAAAGTTAAAAACAATAAACAATCAAACACAAAAGGGCGGTACATCTACACCCTATGGGCAAAGGACATCACATCATTCACATTTTGGACAAGGAAGACAGGTGGTTTGAAAAGGGTGTGAAGGAAGCGATCTATGTTAAGAAAGAAAAAACAGCCTTAAGCAGAGGGGGTGGACACAGGTTTCAGCTTGCAAAATCCTACAATTCAGCGATAGAGTTGAGTCCTTCCCGCTATCATAGCAATCCCCGCCCTATACAGGAACAGAACATCTCCCCTGTTTGGCCCAGCCCACAATTCCCTCTAATGACCCCGTTTCAGAGGCATAGACCATTATATTGCAGGCTAACAAAGAACCCAAACGACTGCCCATTCATAAGGGGCGGACCTGTTTGTCCGGTTCAATTTGCATTTTTTTTCCTGGTCCACTCTATAAAGCCTCGAACTCCACGCTATTTCTGACATTTTGAATTGAAAAAGCTTCCTGGATGGGAAGCGAAACGTCATCAAACTTGGGAACAAAATCCAGTGAATTGTTTTTTTTTTTTTTTACTTTTTTGGAACAATCATATAAAACGCTGCGAGGACATTAATATTCATAAGAAAATTTAGAAAATAAATCTGTTTTAACTTTATAGATTTCTTGTAATTCTATCATAGGTAACACATCCATTTTGGTCATGCACATACTGAAGAACTAGGGAGAGCTGTTTTGCTAGTGCTCCGCCTCTAACTAACAAGCTTGTGAATAGAACTCCTCTCTATTGTTGCAATGATCCCTAAAAGAAAAGAAATGGTCACATGTGAGTGATAATTAAACACTGATCCCAAAAATGCTCAGTGGATGGGCATGGTTGTTTTCATGTTGCATCTGTAGAGACTAAGACTGTGTAACGAAGAGAGAGGAGCAGCGTTTGATCAGACATTGGAGTCTTTTGAAAATCCTCAAAGGGGCCAACTAATAGCCTTTAGCAACCATATAAATCATACCATATACCAGGTTACTCAGAATTGTGCAGCACTGATGTTATATCATTAAAAACAAAATTTTCAACTGTTACTCTAACTGAATATAGCAAATTGAGATTTGTTTGTGTGTGTTAAATTTTTAATGTGCTCCTCTGAATTACCTTAATTCTTGTAATTTGTTACAAGAATTAAGTCATAAAAGTTTATGACCCTTCTGGTTGAATCACAGGATAGTTATCACTCTAACAAACATGATGAAAAAAAGCAAAAAAGTTATCTTTACACTAACAACAAAATTAAAGGCCTTTATTATTGTCAACACAAAGAACTATTTAAAGATACAAATTGACATCGACGTTTTTTTTTTTTTATGTTTCTACAACTTGGCACTCAATTTTTCTCACAACTTATATTTCCCTTTATTTATGTAAACACAATTATTGCAACAAAGGAGATGTAATGGAAACTGTGGTAAGAGATGTAGTGGGTAGATCCCCATCTTAACTGCTGTTTAGGACTTGATACAACCTTCTGCATTTTAAAAAGCTTGAACAAACACTTTTTTATACCAGGGAAATTCCTACCAAACTTTGCGTCTACAAAGACTTTAGTAGCCTACAGGACCTCCCATGTATTGTGTATTCTGATATATTTTTTTTACTTTTTAAATTAAAGGCACATCTTTTATTTGTGGTTCTTATTTAATTCTTTATACCCCATGATGAGCCCATATTTTTTACAGGAAGCCAGAAAGCCCCTAAGTTAACGTCAGCAAGCAGTGAGAAAACTCTGGACATTCAGCAGCCACCTGGTGGGGCTGTGGGTGAGATGAAGTCGATGCTACTGCAGAAAGAAACACCATGGTCTTCTATTCCCCCCTGAAATCTGTAACAGTATATATCCTCCAATGATAAAAATACAGTGTATTGTTTAAACCTATTTACCTTTTGTCTTGTTAAAAAGATGGCTTTTAATGTATTTTATGATGATTGTATTGAAACATAAAGTGCAACATCGTAAAGCAAGCATGATACTCTTTTTGTTATTATTTACATATGGAAATATGAAAAGGATGATGTGCTTTTCTATTTATTTACCTCAGTTCAAATATG